>NW_015658759.1:835884-860559 GCF_001515625.1 Sinocyclocheilus rhinocerous | reverse complement strand
TATATATATATATATATATATATACAGTATATACGTTTGCTGTGCATATTCATGCTTTGCTTAGTATATAATACATGCTACTGATAGTTTGAATGATGTGCCACATGTTTAACATACTCATAAAGTATTATGTGACATAGAGTGTGTGCTAACCCATCATATAGTAAGAAATGCAGGAGAAGATGAATATCGGCACAATGCGATTTGGTAACAGATCCACGAACACCTTGGACAGGAAATACACAGATGTACGGTAATAAGTTCTCATGCCTAAAAAACACACATAAAAACACACTTACATGTTTTTGTAAAATATATATATATATATATTTTTTAAAGGGACGATGCACATAAATTAACAGGAGCACTTAAATCCACAATGTAAATGTGTTAGATTTAGCCGGCAGGTTGGCAAGTTGATAGTAAAAAGTAAAAAGTCCATAAGTACATAAAACATTAAGAATCATATAAAAGCATGTTCCAGCAAACATAGCCATAACCAGAGCATATTAACACAAACACAAAATGACTTTAAATATAAAGAGACAAAAACAAGCCACTACTTCAAATTGTGAAAACATGTTTGATTTTCCAATAACCTCCAATCACCAAGCTACATTTCATGCAAAATCTGGACGGATAAATTGCAGTGTTGTTATTGTTAACCAAAATTATAACAACTAAAATGATTAAAAATCATTTAATTATTAATTGAAATAAAGCTGAAAATATTTTAATATGTTTTATATTAATTATTTTAAACATATAACTATATAAGAACGTGAACTAAAAAAACTTAAAGGGGTCATATGACGTTGCTAAAAAGAACATTATGTTGTGCATTTGGTGTAATGCAATGTGTTTATGCGGTTTAAGGTTAAAAAAACACATTATTTTCCACATAATGTACATTATTGTTGCTCCTCTATGCCCCGCCTTTCTGAAACGCGTCGATTTTTACAAAGCTCATCTGCCCAACTTTATAGAAACAGCCTTTGTGCCACAGACGCATTATATGCTACTCTGCAGGTTCAGGAAACAGTCTTCCATAAAATGCCTCACACAGCATCACACACAGCGGGCTTGAGTGAGGAGCGGCAGGCGGACTTGAGAACGGTGCGGCCGGCGGATTCGACGAAGGAGCATCCGGCGGGCTTGCAGCAGCCAGCGAGAATAAAAGTTACGTCTTCTTTCTTTGCGTGAACATTTGGGCGGTGTTATGCAAATCTTCCCACATCGTGACGTAGACATGTGGGGGCGTGTTTAAACGAGCCGTTTTAGGAGGGCGTGGACAAGTCTTAACTTTTATAAAGAATATCTCTTTGGATTTGAAACTTTAGTCTTTGCAACTTTACAGATCTTCTTTATGGACCAAGAGCTTGTAACACTTTAAAGAGAAAGGAAAAATTTTAATCGCATCATATGACCCCTTTAAATGAAAATGAGAAATGCTGTTTTGACAACTAACTGAAGTAAAATAAGTTTAAGTACTAAAATTACTAAAATGAAAACTGAAAAAAATGTAAACTGAAAATAAAAAAAATAAAAGCTAATTCAAAATATTAATAAATACTATAAAATTATATAAATAATACTAAAATAACACTGAGAGATAAACACAATTATAAACATAATTGCTAATACTCACACAAATGGCGCTTTTCCACTGCATGGTACGTGAAAAAGTTTTTTTTAGGAGTCGTGGTAGTAGAGGCGGCGCAACTATAACGACATGTGAATAATCCCGCCCACTCTAAAGCGGTACTGAACTGCAGTGGAAACGCGAGCCGTGCCGTACCATACTGAGCCGTACCGAGCCGAGTCGTACCACGCAGTGGAAAAGCGCCAAAAGATTGCTCTTTCATTAATAAAGAGTTCAACTGCTGATAGGTTGCCAAACACCATGTTGATGATGAGAAAGAAGAATGCTCCAATTCTGCACAAACACACACACACACACACACACACACACACATGTAAAGAAGAATGGATGGATGGATAGATGGATGGATGCATGCATGGATGTGTCAGTACCTGTTCTGCAAGGCTTCAGGAAGAGTTAAAGGCATCTGGTAGTAGATGAGTCCAATCAGCAAAGCACAGATGATGTTAAGTGCCATCTGAGCATATAAGGTCTGAGGATTCTTGACAATGTTCAGCACTGTCCTCCAACATACCACCTTTAACTACATACAAACACACATTCGTGTTTTCATAAGCACACACATATACATACATACAAAAAAACAAAACAAGGTTTATGGCTCACTGTTCATTTCACCCATAACTGACCTGATAGCAGATATGAGGCAAAGATGAACAGCAGGTCAAGTTAATCTACTGGTTAACCATTTACCTAAAAACGACAAAAATACTTTTTCTCATGAAACAAACCTGGTAGAAAAATGAGGTGACATAGGATGGCGCCTTGCTCTTGGCTTCTGAAGAGGGATCTGATGGTCCAGTGATACATTTCAGCTCCTCTTTGACAGCAGCACAGTTGTGAGACTCCCTGTAAAGCTCAGCCAATGACTTCTCTAAAGAAATAGAAAGAAACTTTTGATCCACTGAAGTATATGACTGAACAACACCACAAAACATTTATTACTGTATAAAAGTCATTTTGTTTATATGTGCACATATTTGCATGCCAGTGTACCTGTTGGCATTGAAGAAGAGGTCTCCCCATTTGTTATGTCCAGAAAGAAATCTGCAGGATTGTTGAAAGCCTCACAAATATAACCTAAACAAAAGAGGAGAAAAATAATAACAATAAATGTAATAATATCTAAAAATATGACTGATAAATATTATTTTTCTATTATGTAGAAAGTCACTAACTGAATTATGTGGAATATTGTAGTATTTTGTGTTAATGTACAAGCAAAAAGCCTATTAGAACATTTATTATTATTATAATTATTATTATGTCAAAAGATAACCTTGTTTTTTTTTCCTTTCATTGATATTTATGTGACCAGCATATCCAATATTATATGTCTTACCCAGACTCTGGAAGTAGTCCATGGCTTTGCCGGCAGGGCCAGCATAAACGGTTTCTCCTTTATGGAGCAGTGTCAGGTGATCAAAGAGCCTGAAGATTGAATAACGTGCCTGGTGGATAGAAAAATTATAGTTCTACCACCCCGTGACAACCTGAAAGACCAGAAGAGATAAAGAAGACGGTTGAAGAGATTAGATAAAATAACGTGAACATGAAGATTTCAAATTCTTCTGGTTACCAAACAGCAGAGATTATGTAGGTACTATAGCTGAGGTACATAATAAGCTGGGTGATGGAGAGTTATTAAAATAGACACAAGTTTGTACCTGTGCAAGAGAGCAATGATGCTGTTAGCTGTATTGGAGTCGAAGCCAGTGGTTGGCTCATCCAGGAACAGAAGAGTAGGAGATGTAATGAGCTCCATACCATTGCTACAGCGCTTTCTTTCTCCTCCTGATACGCCTCTTATAAACTCTGTACCAATCTTGAAGACATATCTATTTAACACATTTATATTGGTTCTGTCAACCAATTAAAAAAAAAAACTAATTAATTGCACTTTTTCTGTAATTATTCACAATTAATCACACCTAACATGAAAATTTGTAATCATAAGTATATTTTCACACTGAATTTCCAAATTAATACTGAAGAAGGTATATTTTAAATATTTGTATAATTGAAATTTTTTTACTAAGTACTATGAATGAAATCAAGCATCACAAATACCAGTGCTGGCACTGGTGCCTCTGTTAAATGGATTTTTAAAATACATTTCTGAGGATATAATGAGTAAATATAGCACATCATTTTTAAAGGTGGGGTAAGCGATTTCTGGTAGCCAATGTTGACATTTGAAATCACCAAAACAAACATGCCCCTACCCCAAAAGTGTCTCGCCCATATTTTGATAGCTCCACCCCACACATACGTACGCAACCCAGGCAACGATTAGTTCTGTGATATATATATATATATATATATATATATATACAGTATATACATATCCATGGTCTACACTGGATGCGGCGCGGCACGACACGACGAATCCCCGACAGAAAACTGCTGCGTTCTATTTATGACGTATTGACACAAATTTCAAAAGATTTTCAACGGTCGCTTTATCGTCTCCAGTGTAGACAGACAGTAGTTGTTGCGGCGGTGTAGACACGGTGTTACTCACCTATCGAGAAGAAACAAAGCAACCTCGGCGTCCGATCGCAGGCCTTCCGCTCCTTGAGTTCTCTCCAGGCGCTGGAAAGCTGATCCGATATTTACACGGGTCCTACTTCTTGCCTTATTGCCTTAAGCCTTCTTTTGTTTCCGCAGACATTTTCCCCTTTTGATTTTTATCAGCCATCTCTATCTTTCTGTCGCTCGGCTCGGCTTATGTCCGTCCTGTGCACTGAACGCTCTCTCCTTCACATTATGAGTAGACACGCCCCTTACTGCTATTATTATTATTTTTTATTTAAGTGTCAGTAGCATTTGTGACTAACCTTGGTGTCTGCACAGTCCTCTAATCCCAGCTCCTGAATGATGCTCTCCACTTTTTTTTTTTCTTATCAGCAGTGGAATACTGTTTCCTTGGCAACCACAGATTTCCAGAGAATAAAAGATTCTCCCGCACAGTCAGAGTGTCCATCAGGATATCATCCTACAGAAGGAGACAGACAGACAGACAGACATAGAGCAAAGAAAATGTTAAGAATAAAACACAATTAAATGAATGTGTTTGATTTTGAGCAAAGCAAAAGATTGGAACAGGAGACAAAATAATTCTATTACATAATAATCTTCCCCACATTAACACTTACATGTGTTACACAACAGAGCAGAATATTCCTTTAACCTCACAAGTAGACATACTAATGACTGTAAAATTCTGCATTCTCACCTGTACGACATAGGCAGACATAAGACGGAGGTCAGAGGTCACGACCTTGTTGTCCACCACAACTTGACCTGAACGTAAACCACGAGGATCTTTCCTACCAGCGAGCACATCTAACAACCTTCACACAAAAAATAAATGTTAGAAATTGTGTGTAGTTGCCAGCTTGTGGTAATTCTATAGTCTGCTGATTCTGTGAGCATCTTACGATGTTTTGCCACTTCCTGTTGCTCCCATGACTGCATTCAAGCCCGTTTTCATGATTCCACTAAAACAGGAAATATCAAAGCAGTCTTATAAGTGCACTGTAAAAATGTTTATCAAACAACACAAAAAGAGTAAAGACATTAAGGGTGGGGTAAGTGATTTCTGGTATTTGAAATCACCAAAACAAACACGCCCCTACCCCAAAAGGGTCGCTCGGCTAATGTCCGTCCAGTGCACTGAACGCTCTCTCCTCCACATCATGAGTAGACACGCGCCTTACTGCTGATTGGCTACAAGTTTGTTTGGTACTCGGCCCGACTCAGTTTTCTAAAGCGTTTTTGAAAAACTACATACCCCACCTTTAAAGTAAAGACATTTATAATGTTACAAAAGATTTCTATTTCAAATAAATGCCGTTCTTTTGAACTTTCTATTCATCAAAGAATCCTGAAATAAATTTAAAAAAAACTTTCACACAAATATTAAGCAGAGTGACTGTTTTCAACATTCATAATAATAAGAAATGTTTCTGAATATTAGTAAGTATAGAGCAGTAAATCAACATATTAGAATGGCATCTAAAGGATCATGTGACACTGAAGACTGGAGTAATGATGCTGAAAATTCAGCTTTGCATCACAGGAATAAATTATATATTTAAATATATTTTTAAAAAACAGTTATTTAAAATTTCAACAATATTTCAAAATATTACTGTTCTTATCGTATTTTGATTAAATAACTGCCAACTTGGTGAGCATAAAAGATTCTTTCAAAAACATAAAAAAATCACTAGTGTATAATTTATCATACTAAATAATAGTTCACAATTTCACAAAGTCCCTTTTTTATTTGACAGTTAATTTAAATGTTATTGCACGAGGCATATTTTTGGTTATCTGAATTGATTATGATGTATGCAACAAAAGTGCAGTCTATGTATATAGCAGTGATATATAATGACACGACAAATCCCCAACAGAAAACTGCTGCTGCGTTCTATTTATGACGTATTGACACAAATTTCAAATGATTTTTTTATCTCGTCCAGTGTAGACAGACTTTACATCACTGGCTCAACCAATGGGATGAGATTAGGGTGGGACTATGAGGTTATTTGACCAATGACAGACAGGAAACATAGTTTAAAAAACAATGATTCTTTTTAGCAATACTGTTTAGTGCTTCTAGTGGCACTCAGAATTTTAGAAGAGATCTCAATTTAAAAAAAAAGCATTTTATTCTTTTTTTAACTTCTTAAAGTTATGAAAATTGACAGTAAAGACTTTTATAATGTCACAAAAGATTTATTTTTTCAAATAAATGCTGTTCTCTTTAACTTTCTATTCATCAAAGAATCCTGAAATAAATTTAAAAAAAACTTTCACACAAATATTAAGCAGAGTGACTGTTTTCAACATTCATAATAATAAGAAATGTTTCTGAATATTAGTAAGTATAGAGCAGTAAATCAACATATTAGAATGGCATCTAAAGGATCATGTGACACTGAAGACTGGAGTAATGATGCTGAAAATTCAGCTTTGCATCACAGGAATAAATTATATATTTAAATATATTTTTAAAAAACAGTTATTTAAAATTTCAACAATATTTCAAAATATTACTGTTCTTATCGTATTTTGATTAAATAACTGCCAACTTGGTGAGCATAAAAGATTCTTTCAAAAACATAAAAAAATCACTAGTGTATAATTTATCATACTAAATAATAGTTCACAATTTCACAAAGTCCCTTTTTTATTTGACAGTTAATTTAAATGTTATTGCACGAGGCATATTTTTGGTTATCTGAATTGATTATGATGTATGCAACAAAAGTGCAGTCTATGTATATAGCAGTGATATATAATAATTAAATAAGTGGCATTGTTGTTGTACTGAATATAAAGTACTGTTTACCATTTTTGTTATAAAAATAATAGAAAAATAATAGAAAAACAATTCAAAAATTTGTTATATTTCTTGTGAAAAGAAAAGAAAAGAAAAGAAAAAACATTACTGCACAAACAATATGGAGAACTATAATTTCAGTACTTCTTTTTTTCATTCTAATCTCTAAACATCTAAACTCTGGACAAATTTTGGGTGATATTTTAGCATTAGGTCACAAAACAGTTTCTTTCCGGATATAACAACACTAAAACACATAGAAAGACATTGATACACACATGCATACCAAAAAGCTCTGGGAAGCACATCTTAAAGATAACTGTTATCGGTATCAAAATAGTCTGCAATCTACATTTGACTACACAGCAGTATGTTTTGCCGAATATGATCTATGTCAGATGTCAATTCTTATGAAGCATGTAACTGTCTCGTGAATAAGACAGTCAGCTCTAACTGTTTCTACAGCACATCAACACAGACATTAACCTGATGTTTTTTTAGGATTTCTCGCTCAGGTCCTCTCTTGCGGCATGGTCCACGTCTTTCTCTAATGCAGTAATGAATATTCTGGTAAATCAGAGTTGGGCCCGGCACCTTACACACACCGTTGTGCCATCACTTTCCCCAGCAGGCAACACTTTTAGCTTACACACATCCATGGCGCTGGAGAGACTGAGGCAGAGAAGACGAGAGAAAAAGTGACAAGCTTCCAGGTGGAATGAACATTTAAGAGTCTATTGACGCCCCACCGTTTCAGGACCTTATACTCCAGACATGAATTACCAATACAACCTGAGGTCACTGCGTGTCTCCTGTCAAAGTCCTTGCACGCCCCAGTTCTACCTAACACTTGCTGACAACCTTGCGCCGGGTGTATGATAGGGCCCATAGTGTGACAACTGATATTTCTATGCATTTTATGTAAATAGTCTGCTATACTGTTATAAAGATCTCATAGACTTACATTACAAGCTGTAAGAATTTCATCTTACTTTTTGGCCATAAAAATATCAGCAGCTGAACCAAATTGCATATTTTTGCTGTTTGGGTCTCTGAATAAAATCGATTGTGAGCCCCATATTCTTCTTTATGATGTAGGCTATCAAATATGTAACTCAAAAACAAACAAAAAAAAACTATGCAAAAAAAAAAATGCAAACTATTTTTAGATTTATTTTTATATTTTGTCTCAATTCTCAATAAACTGTTTCATTAAAAAAATGTATGACTATTATTTCATGTCAGTTTTTAGCTACAAGGTTAAATAAAAATGTAGAATGACGCTGTCATGTTTTCTTAGAGGGAATGATCTAGTCTTGTGTATATACATAAAAGAGAAGCGTTTTAAAATATGCCACCGCGAAGTTGTATTTTCTCTAAATTAGTTTACTACATGTGAAGACTTCAGTGACTTTAAATTGGTACCAAGTGGTTTTTGTGCAAAGTTCCTTTCAAGGAATTCAAGTATTTCTAAAGTCTTTGATTCGTGTACACTTGTATGATGACGCCCTCTGTAGACCAAATAAGGTAATCACAACAGGCTGTAAAATCAAAATCTCTTCTCTTTGTTTAACCGACGCCTACTGTAATGAACAGAAGAGCAACAGGATAAGACTTTGGACACTGGCTGCATGAAATGGGCCTTGCGCAATCTTGCGTTCCTACTCAGTGTACTTGAGGCTCAAGTATTTGGTGTGGCAGTTCACATAAACTGGGGCGGTGTCTTCATTCATTGTCACTCCGTGACAGATGACAGACAGTTGACGCATCTAATGAACTGTTGAGCCGTTGACGCCCAACCACGCCTCCACATGACTGTAGCTAATGAGCGTCGAGCATAACTCATGAGGGCGGGGTTTGAGTCTCGGCAACGTTAAGTTGTTTTCATCGACCGTGTGGCAGAAGTGCAAGCACCGTTGGCTATGCAGACGTAAACTAACAGCTGTCGATGAGGCCGCCGCCGACAATCGACCACGGCCGGGTTTAATCACCACGGAGAACTTTTTAGGCGAACGTTAGAGCATTACAGCTGCGGTTTAAGTGTTTTTGTGGCCATGGAGGAGAAGAAGGAGGAGGGAGAAGCGGAGATCCAGGAACACGGACCCGAGCACTGGTTCTCCAAATGGGAGCGGCAGTGCCTAGCCGAGGCCGAGCAAAAAGAACCGAGTGAAGAGGAGACCGAACAGAGCCAACAGAAACTCTGGCATCTTTTCCAGAACTCCGCCACCGCCGTCGCACAATTGTATAAAGGTGCGGCATGTATAATAAGTCACCGAGAGCTAGTCTTGGCTGGTTAGCTGACACTGGCAAACAAAGGACACTAACTCATAAGCTCAACGGATAACCACCCAACTAAATCGAATGCTATCAAATTAAGATGCCGACGGGTTATTTTATAGTGAAAGACACATTCAGGGCTTAATTCACATTATTTCGCCTCTTTATTTGGCTGTTTTGAAGGTCGGTGGCGTTACAGATTAGCATTGATGCTAAGTGGCAGACGAGCAACGTAAACTGACACACAAATCCGTTTCTGTGAGGATACAGTCCAGAAATGTCACTGGTTACCCGTCTTTGTTTATTAATAAAACTAGTTACAGTACATTTAAACGCCTTTTACGATATTTTTTTGTGATATTAAAAGCTTCACCCAGCTGGATGTCTGTCAGCAAAACAAAATGGCGAAGTGCAGGGAGGAGTTCATCTGATGAAAATAACTCGATTTGTGAGCGAAAACTCCTCTGTTATGAACTCAAACGTCATATATGTAGACAAAAAGATCTAGGAATACAAACTACGTTATGAATTGATGAAAACGTGAGGTTTTTCTTTAACAACAATAATAGTATGCGAAACAAAATGGCGAAGGCAGGATTAGCAGGCTAAATTCAAAGATTGTGAGTTATTGTGTCAGAGCTGGTTTTGTTGACATTTGTTGTTGAATTGATACAACTAAAAAGTTGGTTTAAATTGCGAAAACACAATGTTTTCATACACAAAGTTGTGGTTTGGACAACCCGGTACAATCAGATAAACTAAAGCTACTCAACAAAATGGCGTAGTGTCCTCTTGCTACATATCAAATTTAGACGTCGTGTAATTAATGGCTGTGTCTCAAAACACAGAGAGCTGCTTATGTAGACCGCACTTATGGTCATCATAGACGCATTTAGAACATTCCAAGCGCGCTTATGCTGCCCAAAAGTGCAGTTTAAGTAGGCAGCTCACTATCTCATGACACACAGCCAGTGTGAGAGGCAGTTAAGGTACTAAGTATAAAGCAGATGGTGGTTTAGTTGTCTTGGGTGTTTTCTTGTCTTTCTTTAAATACAGTGGGTAAATATGTGTCTTATTCGGACGGGAAATGATGTATCTCCACTTGCAACGTAAACATTTCCTGTCTGCTCACTCCCTCAGATAGAGTATGTCAACAACAGGGGCTTTCCTTGTGGGTTCCCTTTCAAAATGCTGCAACTGCCGTCACTAACCTATACAAAGGTAAGTTGAGAAACAGACTGTTGCGTTCTAGGCAACTGTTTGTGGTTTGTCGTTAATTGGCAGGATTTCAAAGACAACAGGCCCATGTATATACTACATGCATACTAAGCATATTAGTGACCACACCAACATATACTGGTGTCAGTACCAACGGAAACGTTCTGCTTATAATAAGCACAGGTTACAGTTATGTCGTCTGTTGCTTTAGATGCTTGAGCTCTTTAAAGTCAAGTAGATTCTGATTGGATAATGTTTTTAGCGTTTATCAGCTAGAAAAAAAATAGCTCCGAAAGTGATTCCATCGATATCATTCCTCAACATGTTATTGTTCTAGTTGTGACATGAACTTCCCTATTCTCATAGAATTAGAACAATTATTAAAACTTTATAGTTATCGTTACAGCTCTCATCATTGGTGTGAATGAGCATTAACTATAGCACAAACCAGTAGCATTTGAGTGTAGGCTGTAAGGAGCAATATAATTGGTTGGACCTACACTCTCTAAAATGTACCTTTAAAGCAGAGTTGTAAAGAGTACCTAAAAACCAAACTTGAGTAAAAGTACAGATACCTTACAGTGAAAATTACTCCACTACAAGTTAAAAGTCACCAATTTCAAAACAACTTGAGTAAAAGTCTTAGAGTATCTGATTTAAGCAGTACTTCAGCAGATGCATACCTTTTTCCCAAGGAGTACATGTGCTCCTATGTTGAAAAATTTAGGAGCACATTAAAAAAAAATTTCAACATAGGAGCAAATTTTTCAAATTACGTGTTTTAGCTTAATAAAGGGATATAAGGAGACATTTCATGTTAGCTCCATTAAATATTAGCAGACACAACTTTTGATTTTATAATGTATCATTAAAAGTTGAAATTAACATGAATCAAGATTAATAAATGCAGTCAGTGTTATTTCATGTTAACTAATGTAGTTAACTAATAATGGAACCTGTTAAGTGTTACCGAACAATAATAACAAATCAGTCAATATATAGGTAGGCCATGTTTTAGGTTAGATTAAAATAAAATTTAAGAAAAAAGTTTAAGTTTGAAAATAAATAGCTTAAGTCTTTAACGGTGCTGTATGTAGGATTGACACCGAGTGGTTGAACTAGGTATTGCAGTCCAAATTCTAAATATTGGAGAGGGTTTTTTTCACCCGGCCCCCCCTCCTCAAACTTGACGCACACGCAGGTTGCCAGATTGACGACACCAACAGGAACGAGTGCATTGAAGATGAATGAAATGAAATGCGCTGTTTTCCGCCAACTGGCAACCCGGGGTGCCGAAATACAATTGGGTAAACTGTCAGTGGGCGGGTTTCACAAACCAAAACCGCACATTTTCAAAGGAGAATAACTGACTGTAGCATTGTTTTTCAGATTAACAAGTATGTTAACTTATCATGTTTCTTAAATATCTGCAAACATATTATGGTATTTTTATGCTTTAGTAGAGTCAAAAACTTATATACAGCACCTTTAAGTATTAACAAAGTCCTTTTAAGAAAAGTCATGTCACTCGGCGGCCATCTTTGAAACGCCTCTCGGGCATGCAAGTGCAGCTCCTATATCTTTGAATGGGGAAAAAGATCTGATCTTTCACTGGCTGATCTAGCCTGAAAAATAAGCTTTATTTAACGCTATTTGAGCAAAATAAACAACATTTATGATATAGCTGATGTCAGATTTCATTGGTGATTTCAAATATGAAATTTAATCGTAAGCTTAGTGAACAGCTTTGGAGAATTTGATGTTTCCTCATTCAAAGAGATAGGAGCTGCACTTGCATGCCCGAGAGGCATTTCAAAGATGGCTGCCGAGTGACATGACTTGCCTTAAAGAGACTTTGTAAGCGCGCATCTCAGAGCGCTGTTTCTAAAGCAACCGGGACTTCTAACGGCAGCTGCAGTGACGTGCTGACTTTACCGATTAGCGATTGGCTCTTTCATTCAGAAGGCGGGGCTTCCTGCAATTGAGCGGCCATATTGACCGTTGCGTTTTTCCCCATTCAACACTATACAAGTGACACATTATTTGGTCACATCAACATTTGGTGCTATGGTGAAGACTAAAGCGAATATAAATATCTAAATGGCTGTTTGAAACAAAGTAGCAGCTGTTTTGTTTACAGGGTTACTGAGGTAACGGCTGCATTTCTGCCTCTGGCAGCACCCTCTAGTGCCGAATGTGTACTTTCATTCAGCGCGTCTCGTTCTGCGTCATCTGTGCTAAATCGTCGCCTTTTTAAAGTTCAATAATCATATGAGGCTGTATCGCTGTTTTTCCATAAATTGATGAAATTAATACATTTGTTATAGGCTACCGTGTAAGTTAGGATGTAAATTTACATCCTAACCAAAAAATAAATTTTATTAGCACTCATGCTCCTAAATACATTTTCCAGTTCGCAGACATCTATTTTTAGTCGCAAATGTGAGTGAAATGCTCGCACTGTAAGCCCTGTTAAGTATTTTACTCGTACTGAATATAGGCTCAAAGATGCACTAGTCAAAGAGACATGCCAGTGGAAAAACAAGAGAGTTGATTTGTGAGGAGAGCAATCGCGTTTATTTTCTAAAACCAAAAATAAAACTGAACACCTCAAAAAAAGAACAAAAAAGTCCCTCAAAAAGGTCTCTTTAGTATAACGGATAAATAATATAATGTTAAGTATTTATTTGTTTTAACTTTGTTTTGTTTATTGAACTTTTACAATAATAACAGAATAGTGATAAAATAATGTTAAGTAAAATCAATGCACATTCTTGCATTAGATGACCTGGTTTCGGCCTCAATGCCATTGCTAAGGAACTCGCATACACGTTAAGTAGCCTTGTTGACAAGTTTGGGTAAGGACAAAACACACAAGATGTTGTACTTTCAGTGCCCTGTAGTTGGCAATATCAAATAAACTGCTGCCATGTTAGGTGTCATGCAAAATGTAATGTGAAATTGCAACACTCATTACGAATATAGTGAAGTAGAGAGTAAAGGTTGCTAACATCTTTGATGCTCAGTAAAACTACAGAGTATCCAAAAAGATACTCAAGTACAGTAATTAATTACATTTACTCATACTTTACACACCTGCTGTAAGGTACTAATATGTACCATTTAGAGTCAGTGTTTTGAGTCTGAACAATATTTGAAGCGACAAGGCAGCTTGTTCGTGAATGAATAGCTGCTGACTGACTGAACAATAATTGTTGTTTGTTAAATTCGTCATGTGAGTGAATCTCGGTTACAACAAAAATATAATAACGTTGAAAGGGTTTGGCTGTGAAACACTGTTTTCTAATGAATTGGGTAAGTAAACAATTCAGTGACTCCTAGCACAAATAAGACACTTTGTAACCTGCAGAAAGAACCACAGAACAAATTACTTTTTTTGAGAAGAATTAAAATCCCAGCCACTAATTTTCCAATTAAAATAAATCTGTTGAACAGTGTTTAGTAGGTTGTTCATATGCTGGAGACTAGCAACAGCATGGCCGACAGCAATTCTTAAAGAGCAGGTCATATGGTATTTTAAAGTGTCCTAATATTGTGTTGGAGTCCCCTACAACAGGTTTAAATGCATCTAAGGTCAGAAAACATTGGAATTTTCTCAGAAAATACATTTAATATTGGAGTCATTTGCCAATGATTTCTAAATGATTCGTTCCAAGCAAGTTCGGAGCAAACCCCTCCCTTCCATAAGCCTACTCTGCTCTGATTGGTCAACTGGCCAAGCCTGTTGTGATTGGCACAGAGAGGAGTCCTTGAGCAAGTATAGCGAGCGCTACTATTGACAAAGCACCTTTGCATAAAACAACAATATAGTGCTCCAGTCCATTCTTCTAATAATGACATAAAATACAAAAACACTAATGCTAGCGAATCGTGCCCACAGCTAAAGTTTAGCTGTTAAACTGTGAACACTTAAAACAATAATGGTGGATACGTTAGCCGAGTGCTAACGTGACTAACTGATGAAACGATACAGTTTGTAAACCAAAATATGTCTACTGTAATGTTCGAAGAACGACAGACAAAAGACGCTCTGTCTTAACATTTAATCAGAACGCAGAACAGCTGTATCAGGCGCAGCAGCCTAACTCGCTCGTCTTTCCCGCCTTAACTCTATAACTGCTGGTGCAGCAAAATAAACAGCAATTTCACATTGATTATAAAGTCTGTGTGCTACACTACATTCTTTATTAAACGAAGTAATTAGAACAACGTCAAGTCTACATTAATCGACACATTCTTAAGAAATAGTGGGTTCACAGTGAATTATAAGAACTACTTCAGTAAGACAGTAATATCGTACTTTACCTGGAAACCTAAAGCTGCACTAGGTATACATCATATTAGCACAAAAACTTGATATTTTGAGCACTCAATTTAAAATGTACACATAATGTATCAATCATACTTACAGGTTGTGGTTCGGAGAGCTTGTTGGTCCAAATTAAGAAAATTAGAAGCCAACGAAGATAAAAGCCAAGATTAGAGAAGCAGTTCTCGGTAAAGTGACGAGCACAACAAAAGGTTCGAATTGTACTTCTGTGGAATCCTTGAACGCAGTGTCTTCTCAACATGATGTAAACACACTAACTAGCGGAAGTGTTTGTGGGCAGGTCAGACTCTGTTTGTATTTCGCGGGCAGGCGGGGATTAAGCAAATGTGTTACCCAGTGACGTATACTGGTAACAGGCGAAAGATTCGAAAATATGACGACTCGTTAAGGCGATTTAGAATCGACATTCTCTTTTGAGAGAGAATATTTATCATGCACTTTTTTTATTAACAACTTTGCAGATTGTTTTCATTTAAGGATAACTACGTTATAAACTGCAAAAGAGATATTTTTCAAAAACCCATATGACCTGCTCTTTAAAATCCTGTTGATTTATTCCTCTCTCCTGACAGAAACTTTCATTGTTACAGTAGAAGTCTTATTCACAGCCTAGAATAGTTGTGTATTATAGATTGCAGTAATGGGACCTTAAACCCATCACATACGTGTACAGCATTGTCTGCTATAGCAAAACTTGAGTCATTCAGAAGTTTGTCTGTTTGGTTGCGGTGATGAGAGATGATGTGGTGGGGAGGATATCAGATGTGTCATGTGGATGATTTGAGTCACGTTATTAGAAGCTGTCAGGAACAGGGAGTGTTTGTGTGTTCAGTTTACTGGAGATTACTGCCTACATATTGACTGATTTAGCAAGTTGGCTATTGTGAGACGTTTTCAAAGCATATAGGATGTGATCAGATCAAGTTTGATTGCCTGCTTACGGTGTTCTGTATTTATCAATCAATCAAAAGTTCAGTGTGTAAGTTCACCAGAAATTCAGTCCAAGTGTATTTTCTATAGTCCCTCATTTTTCTTCTAACTACCTTGGTGAGATTTTAGCATCTCTTGAATCATTTCATGCACCCCATCTCAAGGTTTTGTAAGCGTATAATTCATTTCAGTCTAGTTCCAGCCTAGCAATGGAAATCCTGTCAATTGAAACAAATCTTCATGCCTGCCAGTTATGATTGAGGTGGTATATTTGTTGCCTATTATGGATTGAAAATAATATTTTGAAGAACAGTGGCTGCTGTTCCTGAGGATATGATGCTGCTGTTCTGGCAGAATGAAAATGTATGGTGTTGTGCAATTGCTTTGGAAGTTGATGATGTAACATTTACATAATTACATTATTAAACGCTTCTTATTTGAATCATCAGCAATAATTTACCTGCTGTTCAGTTTCTCCCTCATATGAAATACTTGCTCTCTGCTTGATGCCGTATTAACATTTTCTGAATTCAAAAGCTCTTATTAGAATTTTTAAAAGAGACTGACATCACTGAGCATAAAACACTAGGAGACATTGATGCAGCTGGGCTGATTCCTGATATACGTACAGAAATGCTCATGCTTTTTCTTTTTTTTTTTTTTTTTTTCTTATCTTCCAGAGAGTGTTGATGCCCATCAGCGGAGTTATGAGCTGGGTATTCAGATTGGTCATCAAAGACGAAATAAAGATGTCCTGGCGTGGGTGAAGAAAAGGAGGCGGACTATTCGGCGTGAGGATCTTATCAGCTTCCTATGTGGTAAAGCCCCACCACCACGTAGTTCCAGGGCTCCGCCAAGACTTGCAATGGTGTCGCCAAGCCGACCCACATCCTCGGAGACAAGTTCATCTGTAGAAACAGACCTGCAGCCTTTCAGGGAGGCCATTGCTCTGCATGGTGAGTGAGCTTGACGACAGTGCCATTTAATTGCTTGATTGCTGTAGGTCCATTTTGCAAAATGGAAATGCTTGCATTACACGCATGCATGCATACACACACACACATATATACATATATATATATATATATATACATACACAGTAGTCAACACTTGAAGTGGATCAAAAAAGTTAATCAAAGTTGTCCTAAGACAATAATGGGTATTGTTTTAATTGTTTTAAGACAACTTTGATGAAAGGTTTTGATCCACTTCAAATGTTGACTACTGTGTGTGTGTATGTATGTGTATATATATATATGTATATATATATGAACAGCAAAGAAATTTGTCTTATGATATTCTTTGAAGCGAATAATATAAAGCGCTTCCTTGCTTTGGGCAATATGAGTTGTACACTTTTTCACAGCAGCTCGTTCTATGGCCTCTGGCATTGTTCGTAGAAATCATACTGCCCAATACAGGTAAGGTTTTCAGAGCACAAAAACTGGAATCACTGATGATAGTTCCTTTTTACACAGCCCTGCACATGAAATGCGGGCAAAAGTGTTTTATTAATTTGTTACCTTTTCATTTACTCATGGCCACAATTTACAATTGTGTTTCCTCATGTTTTTTTATATACCAAAGGATGCAGCATGAATAATGAGGGTTATTAGCATTTATTACGGCCCTTCACTAAGGAGAGTGAAGAGGAGAGATGTTTAATAATGTCAAGAGAAAAGGAATAAAAACAGAATAATGTTAAGAGGAGACAGAGAAGTTTGGCAAATACACGATGTATCTTCAAGATTTGTTTTTGTTGGCTGATGTTGTGCATTTAATTGTACATCTGCATTTTCCTTATTTTTACATTTGAGTGACTTTTGCCATCATCTAATGCTCACTTAATGTTTATTTATACACATTAATAATTTAATAACACTGTTAAATGTAGTCTTCAGCAGATCTCAAAATGAATATAAATTTTTTATATGCCCAAATTCAACAATTCATTTTAGTTTTTAGTGTTACATTTTTCAAATATTTAGATAAAATGATCTTGCACTTTAGTATTGGACATTTTATTTGGTGTAGGGCGATAAGTGACCTAGATACTGTGTAGATGGACATTGGGCTAAAAAACGTTGATAACCACTGAATTACACTCTTACAGCCAATCAGGACGCTGGAGGATCTCAGCATGAATAGCAATTTGTCTTTGTGGAAGCTCGTCTTCACCTCTGGGATCCACACTCACTAACCCCACACTGTCTCTACTTTCACCTTTTCTCCCTCGATAGACCTTAGTCAGGGTAGCGCCATATGTAATTTTTGACAGGAATGAAAACGAGGCTGTGAGGGACAGAAGTACAGTGTGTTCAAAAGATCTTACTGTTGTTTAACAACATACCGATTGTTCAGCTGACTAAACAAAAACTCTATAAAACAGTTTTGAAAGTTGTGAGTTTTGAAAAATAAATATATATATATATATTAAAAATTTTTCCCCGCATGCCATGTGCGGGCCTATTTATAAACAATTTTTGATATACATATAGTGGAAGCATGTTGCCTGTTGTTGTCTTGATTAATTAGGGGTTGTGAAATGTATATTTAAGATATTTATATTTCGTATTTGTTTTCCTACCTGCGTGTTCAAGGTCTAAGCGGAGCCATGGCGAGTATCAGTATGCGCTCCGGAGCCCCAGGTTCACCTACACACCTGAGTGCCAGCTCCGCCCCCAGTCGCCGCAGAAATGGTCTCCACGATGTGGACCTCAACACTTTCATTGCCGAGGAGATGGCGCTCCACCTCGACAACGGAACTCGGAAACGAAGTTCCTCACAGTGCAATGATGTCATAACAGACTCGCCCACTCACAAACGCAATAGGATGATCTGAGCTCTTAAGAAAAGAAAACAACAGCAAAATATGTGAAAAAATGCCACTCTTCAGTCATCCTCCCATCTTTATTCAGACCAGGAAATAAAAGCAGCCAATAACAGTGCTCCCCACAGCCCAGCACATTCTCTGATTGGTCTACAGAGCCCAGTTGAGGTGATCGGTGGGAGACAGTGTTCAGTGCAGAGGCCTAAGTGCCCTTCCATAGGATCCTGTCGACAAACACACAACCCTCATTCACTATATTGCTGCGTGAGCTGATTGTGTGCATGTAAGGTTGTGTTACAGCTGAACTGAGATGCGATCGGATACAGGAACAAGAAAACATTTTTGTGTGCATGTTCGCAACATAATGAGCAATGTCTGTATGATTGCGCGTGTATACAAGTACTTGATGTGTGTGAGTGTATGACTGATGAGTTTTGTGTTAGAGTGTTTGGTACCTGCCTCTTCCTCCAGCACCTGTCACTGCCCCAGCTCTCAGTTACCACGCTGCGGCTTTGAAAAGCAACAAATGTTTTATTTTAATATTATTGTCAATGTTATTCATGATGTCCCCCCCCCTTCTCTTAATTCTGCTCTAGTAGCAGGCACAAGTGTGACTGTGATAGCCATACGTCCGCTGTCATGCACATCTCTCAATCACTCTTACTTCAGTAATTTCCCTTCATTCTTCCTGAGCATCCATCTTTTTTTCCATTCATCCTCTTTTGTCACTCTTTTCCCCAGCACCTTTGTCTCCACTGTAACATTATGTAATGTAAATACTTGTAGGTGCTGACATAGACTTGTGGTACATATTGTAAAAAAAAAAAAAAAAAAAACAGTTAAGAAAATATAGTTGTCAATGTTGAAATTTCAAAAGGACATTGTAAACGTACTACAATATCAACATTGATTCGATTCACAAAACAGAAACAAAGCTCAGCAGTGTTTCAGCCTTCTACCATGGCGTTTGGGATTAAATGCTGGCTGGGAAGGCATGTCAGTACTTAAATCTGACAAATCTGTTTGAAAATGTATCTCCAGGTTCACATTTTGGGCCAGAGTGCCTCAATTCAGCTATCCCGAAGTCTCCCCACAAACATGCTCAGACAGGTTGGTGGCTCTATGAAGGGGCTGTGCCATGCCTTCCTGTAAATCCACACTAATGCACAAATCAGCATGGAAATCAGAGATCTGAAAAATAGCAATGACTAATCCATCCAGACCCACAGGAATCTCACGGGAAAGAAAACAACACACCCATGCCAAATGTCCACACTTGGTTCAGCCTAATAAATAAGATTCTTTGGAGATTTTTTTTTTAAATTCTGTTGCAATCCAATCAAATAACACAACAAACATGTGATTGAGCAAACAAAATCATACAGTGAATATAAAATCCCTTGTCAATATAATTCATTATATTCTTAAATTGTGAAATCTACAATGGAAACAATTGTATGCATGTTCCAAATACTTCATGTAAACTAACAAACTACTTGGCATGATTTTGAGAAGTCCTGGTAGCGTCAACAATTCAACGGCCATGGTAGAAGTGACTTCAAAGCCGTGTCCCTTGGCTGTTAAACAGTCTCTGCTATGTGTGTGCAGCCCCAGTCCACTCTCGGGAATGGTTCAGTGTGGTTTCAGAGCTCACTCTGCGACTGCATAAAGGTACAATCCCCACTCCCCAGGACAGTTGGAATAGCTGTGCCGTTTCTGTATTTGACTGTAGATCTCCTTTGTCTATTACACGGCTCTCTGGAATACTTGATTCTGATTGGTCAGTCCCCACCTTCAGCTGTCTGATATTTCCTAATATTCTGTGTCGCCCATGGCAGTACTGTATAATCCGTCTGCTCATATTGGTAAATTAAACTGGAGCTACGTTCTTGTCTCTTGTATCATGGCAGACTTGCTCTCTCTTGCAAGATACAACTGGCAATGATATTGATAATTACCTCAGAGGATTTACATTTTAATATTACTGCAATAGTTGCAGTTTTCGTCTTACTGCTTAGCTGATTGTTTTGTATGTTATAGTTGACCATTTTTAATAGCAGAAACTTGTAATATTATTACTATTGTCAATGTTATTCATGATGTCCCCCCCCCTTCTCTTAATTCTGCTCTAGTAGCAGGCACAAGTGTGACTGTGATAGCCATACGTCCGCTGTCATGCACATCTCTCAATCACTCTTACTTCAGTAATTTCCCTTCATTCTTCCTGAGCATCCATCTTTTTTTCCATTCATCCTCTTTTGTCACTCTTTTCCCCAGCACCTTTGTCTCCACTGTAACATTATGTAATGTAAATACTTGTAGGTGCTGACATAGACTTGTGGTACATATTGTAAAAAAAAAAAAAAAAAAAAGCTGTGCAGAGACCATTGAATTGTTAATGTACAATAATGATTCTTGCATTAAAGAAATCAAGCTTTTAACTACCTCTTTTTCTGCTACCTTTGTCATATGAGTCACATTTCAGAGCAAATAGGATTTTATCATTAAACTGGATTAAAATGCTAATATATTGAATGCACATTCTGTTGTATAAAAAGTACAATCTGTTACTGTTCCATTTGACAATCTGTGAACAACAGCTGCCAATAACAATGCTTTCAAAATGATTGCTTGTTCCCATGTGTTCAGTTGTGTTTGAACACTCAATGAATGTGCCTCCATAGGCTGGAGATGCTACAGCCCCACAATACTAGCTACAATCCAACAATTTAGTTTTTGACACGTCATGTCAAGCATAACGGAAATGTAAAGAGTTGTTAATAGGGTTTTGTAGAACTAAAAATGCAAAGAAATTAGTTGTGTGGAAAGAACTGAAGGAATCAAATATCAACACTGACAATTCTTTGTTTCTTTCTTAGAGTTGTTGAAATGTGTTTGGCAGGTGTCAACAGTATGACATGCTATACTCTTATCTAAAATGATTTTAAATTCTTTAATTTCTTTGAAGAAAACTTAAAAAATCATGTAACATTATTACAGA
Organism: Sinocyclocheilus rhinocerous; assembly: GCF_001515625.1. Taxonomy (NCBI): domain Eukaryota; kingdom Metazoa; phylum Chordata; class Actinopteri; order Cypriniformes; family Cyprinidae; genus Sinocyclocheilus; species Sinocyclocheilus rhinocerous. The sequence continues at coordinate 838,933 of NW_015658759.1, read as the reverse complement.
TACAGCACCAGCACCATTAAAACTGTAACAAAACTTATAAAGATTTTCCTTTATACCATCATATACATTTTAACCTGAAATCATGCTTAAACTAAGATATGACATATACAGGCTTAAAGGGATAGTTAACCCGAAAATGACAGTTCTGTCAACATTTACTCGACTTTTTTTTAAATTTATTTTTTTAAATCAGTTTTGGAAGAACATGAAGGGTGGGTAAATACATTTTGGGTAAACTATCTCTGTAAATATTTTAATTTATGCTATACCCTCTCTCTTCACTGTTCAATGAATTCTATAACTACATCTACACTAACAATTATTTCACAAAATGACAGATTCAGAAAGCTGCTGATAAACTTCATAGAAGGCAAACCCATATTAATGTAATATAACTATACAGTAGTAGCAAGAACTATGATATCTTTGGTACTTTGAAACTATTAATGGTTTTCATGAAATTTTTGTCATTAAAGTAAAATAAAAATCTGCTAAGATTTCTTATCCATGCAATGGCAATAACTGAAGAAATGAAGTCTCAAAATTATTAAAAATAACTAAAAGTGACGTGCAATATATATATATATATATTTTTTTTTTTTATATATATAAATGAAGTAGAATTAATTAAATATAAAACATTACGTATAAAAATAAAATTTTTATGTGTTTTCTGGAGCTATAAGATTGGATGGACAGACTGAAACTGTCTAGTGAATTCACTTTATGAGTGAATAACGACCTACAACAATAGTATGAAATTGAATAGCCTATTTTTAATGATGATTTTGTTATTTGAAATCTTCACTGACCATTCGAGCGACCAGGATATTCTTCAAAGAATCTCCTTTAGTGTTCCACATAATAATCAAAACGATACGGATTTTAGAAAACGGTGAGGGTGAAGTGATGACCGTTTTTATTTTTGGGTGAGCTATCTCTTTAAGATGTTCTTAAATTCAACACACCTTTATTTAGTTGTTCTGTGTCACACGTTTTACCCCTCACTCGTTCGCCATCGATTTCGCAACACCCCCCCTCGCGGAACCTGTTGTTTCATTGATAGAACGCGCGCTTCAGGGGTGTAACTATCCCCTATTTCTATGGTAACAGTCCGCCGCTCTCTGTACAATGTCATCGGCTCCGCATTCCTTTACGCCGCTGTCCTCCGAATCATCCTCGCTTCTCTCAGTAAAGAGGACCGTGAGCCTGTCACCATAGCAACACGTTACATATCTAGAAGTAATATTTATCCTTCCTAGCGAAGAGAAACAGGCTTTTTTTTATCTTTTGTTGCGTAATGCCGATTAGTCACCACTAGAGGGTAGCAGTTAACAACACAAAGAAGCGTGACGACGAGAGCATGAAAAATCAGATCCGTCAAAACACCAACTTGCTCTTGCAGATCGCGTCTTGTCGACATAGAGTGTCTGTAAATGAGGTAAAAGCATCTTTTGAAAGTAGTTTTGGCGTGAAAAAGGGCAACACAAGGTGGTTTTCTCTCTCTTTGAAGAGAAATAAGAGAGGGAGGGGGACTTGGAGAGAGAAATTTCTGTAAAGAAGATGAGCTCACTGGTGCTGTGCTGAATGAGAAAAACCACAAACAAAGCTTCATGAGTGGGTAGAGGGAGAGAGAAAGAGAAGGAAAGAGAAAAAAGCAGAAAATAAATGTGTATTTAAACAAATAAATAAATAAATGTGCCTGTCTGTAATGCACAGCAAACACTTAATAATGCACACCAAAAAAAAAAAATTACATAAAAAAATTAAACTTGTGTCATCATCTACTCATCCTCCTGTCATTCTAAACCTGAATGATTTTCTTCTAACAAAAGGAGATGTTAGGCAGAATAGGCTATAATGAAAATTCTAATCAAAATGATTTCCTATTATTTTATTATTATTATTATTTTACAACATGAATGGTGACTGAGGCTGTCATTCTCAGCATTTAAAGGAATAGATGACCCAAAAATGAAAATTTGCTGAAAATACTCACCCTCATGCCATCCAAAATGTAGATGAGATTGTTTCTTCATCGGAACAGATTTGGAAAAATGTAGCATTAAATGACTTGCTCAACAATGGATCCTCTGCAGTGAATGGGTGCCGTCAGAATGAGAGTCCAAACAGCTGATAAAAACATCACAATAATCCACACGACTCCAGTTCATCAGTTGATGTCTTGTGAAGTGAAAAGCTGCATGTTTGTAAGAAACTAACCCATCAATAAACCATCGCTTAAAAACATTGAAAACAACTTGATGGATTTGTTTATTACAAACAAGCATCTTTTTGCTTCACAAGGCATTAATTGGTGGAGTGGTGTTGTGTCGATTACCTGTGGATTACTTACAATTGCTGTAATACAAAATCTGTTCAAATGAAGAAAAAAAAACTCTTGGATGGCCTGAGGGCAGGGACGTGCACAGACATTTTGTGGGGCAGGGGCTGAAGTGGAATAAAGGGCACTTCTCATATTTATTTTTCATTTTTTCTAAACAAAACTTTAAATATATTAGGGGTGTGCAATAGTGACAAAAATAGATCTCAATATTTTCTGGGATTTTATCGATAACGATAATTAGACGATATTTTGCTGAGCGTGTTATTGTGCTGATATCTTAAGGACTACCGTGGACAGCTGACTCCTAAAGTTTTTGATATTCTGCATATTCTGTGTGGTGATCAGTTCACAGCAGTGATAGAAATAATCCTTTCCAATAAGTTTAAATTGATTTTTACTTTTTATGGGCATTTTTACCTGTATAAAGCCATTTTTTTCTAAAAGTGTGCATCATCTTTTCAGTCAAATTCTTAAACTGAATCAGTCAGTTAGAATAATAAGTCATTTGGGCTGTTACCAAGCAAATGAAATCAGTATTGACAAAATTAATCTTTGTAATGCAGAGTAAACACAGAAGCTGCATCTGAAGGGGCATTTAGATGCATTTACATGTTTAATACAAGACATAAATGCTTTAACCTGCAGTTACAAATGCATTATTTTAAACATAAAACGTTGAATACTGATATTTGAAATTATTTA
>NW_015658759.1:833805-835808 GCF_001515625.1 Sinocyclocheilus rhinocerous | reverse complement strand
GGAATTATATTTGTTGGCGAAATAGAGCAAAAACAGTCACTATTGTGTCTAAAATGTAAGTGTCTTAATATTAAATTCTTGTTTATTGAACTGCTGTATAAAATCAAAATCACATTTGTAATCATGCTGCTTTTTGGTGGAAAAAATGTCAGTCCTCGCGTGATACTAATTAACTATATGAAATGATATAAATATAAAAATTTCTGCCCCCATATCTTGAATTTGTGATCATTCTAAATGCATTTTAATAAACTGAATCATGCAGTGAAAGAAGGCGCACTGGTCTAAACTAGACTTCCTGCCTTAGCTAAACTTTAGCTAACTTACATGGTAGCTCTCTCATGAGTCATGGATGTAAGCAAGACAAATTAACTATAATTGACTTTTGTCTTTTGGATAATTAGCTGTGAATTCGAGGCACAGGTAGCTTAGTCTTTCGTTTATCACCACTCACCTCCACACCAAGACAAACACAACTGGAAAGGGAGGGAGGGCATCACTTCTGCGGCTTTTACATTTGCAGCACACTTTCATTTTTGGGTGAACTATTACTTTAAATGGGATTTGAGAGCTGCCAGGGAGATTTTAAGCAAACAAAAAAACAAAACAAAATGACTTAAATTTTGGTCTGTTAATCACAAATGTATCTCTTGAATATATCATACAAGCCATATAAATGTCTTTCATTGTGTATTTTTGTCATTTCTGCAGCTTGACAGCTCTAGTCCCCATTCACTTTCATTGTATAAAAAAGATCAGAAGATGTAAAACATCCCACTAAAATCAGAGAGATTTTATGTCTGTTTCTGGATTTAGATCATTTTGGATGACTATTCTTTTAACCCAAATACAGACTGGCCTTCCCCTATCTCTGTTGTCTTAAATGTTTCTCTCTTCCTCTTTCCTTCCACGGTCCACCTTGGCCGTGTTCCACTTGCAAACATACAAACACTTTGGTCTCTCTCATGTATTGAATGATCTGTGAGACCCAGCCCCGGAGCGTTTTCGAAATACTATTACTTCTGTCTAAGGGCAACTCTGTCTGTGGCTCTATCTTTGCCACACACACAAAGTGAGACCCCGAGGCTGGTTCTGTGAAATTACTTGCATCTCAGAAACGCCTCAGAGTGAACAAAAGCCTATTTTTATCACTAGAATCTTTGTGCACGAATGTCCATATCTGTACAAAAGATGCCTTCTCAGACAGCATCACGCTTTCATATTTGATTATTTGATTTGTTTTTGAATTGACAAATGGCAAATATATATTGTTTAGTCAACATGAAATCAAAATGGAATATTTACTTCCACAATACATATTCCTATTCATATTCCTATTCATATCGTGCATGATTAATCAGTGCATGTTATTCCAAATAACTTTCTTTGCTTTTGAAATGTCTTTCCTTTACAGCTGATGTCATCTAAGCCTTGTTTTTATTTTTATATTTTTCATTTTAATTTGGGTAGTTACTGGGTAAGTAATTTTGTTGTTGTTGTTTGTAAATGTCTATATAGTTTTTTATTTTTATTGACGTCTTAGTAATTATTTAGTTTACTTATTTTAGTATATAGAGTTAATGAAAATGAGAAATTTTGCCTCGGCAGCTAGCTGAAATAAAATGTTATTTTTTCAATTTTATTTGATTTCATTTAATGTTTATTTTATTTCAAGTAACAAAAATGTTTTTTATGGTTTTAGTTTTAGTTAACTATAACACTAGTTCTCAATGGGGCCTCTGAAAACTTCAAGGGGGCCTCAAAATGACTTAAAATGATGTAAAAATAAGAAAAAAAAACAGCCATTAAAATAAGCAAAAACAACAAAAAATCAAGATATTTCATATTTTAATTATTTTGATCTTATTTAATTTGATTTTTTTTTTCTTTGAAGAACCAGGTTTCACACTTGAACCCTGGATATATGAGGTTTTAAAAGTGTGATTCTAAACCTGGAAAAGTCATGTAAAGTAATTAAACCTGCCTTTTAGTAATAAATAAAT
>NW_015658759.1:832780-833726 GCF_001515625.1 Sinocyclocheilus rhinocerous | reverse complement strand
TAATCCAATAAAGCACAAAAAAAAAAAATGGAAAGGTCATATATTGTGAACAATGTTTTAGGCTGTTGTAGATAAAGTTTTTCTAAAAAAGTGTTTCGTTATCCAATTGAGTCCCATTTGTCCTTTTTTTCTGTGAATACCCCGTTTTACTCTGAAATACATTATAGAACTAAAATGGGTTTTTGAAAGTCATTTCATTATGACTTTAAACTGATTTAGCATTTGTGATACTTTGTAAATACATTTTCTCCATTGTGCTTTCACCATATTTTTGAAAACACCATCTGTTCTGTAGTATATTTCAGGCATATTCCAGCTTTATTCTAATTTCTCATGCTTATCTTACATACTTCTCTGATTTGACTAGTTTTATAGTCACAAAGACCACAGAGATGGCTTTCCTGATACACAAGCAGATGATGAGAAACTCAGATTTGTCTGTTGTGGAGAGCAAAGACAAGCTTTGCTCTTTTTTGGCTTAGACTTCAGTTACACCGCGTCCCATAAAGTACCTGCCCTTTATCGATCTAAAAATCTTTTTTTTAATTTTAAATCTAAATTCATTGTTTGAAAGTGTTGTTATTTTCAGGCTGCTCAGCAATGTTCCATCTGACACAAACTTTTCCTCTTCAATCTGGGTTGGACCAGCTGGCTGAGACACACACACACTCTCTCTCTCTCTCTCTCTCTTTGAGACGGAAAGCACTTATCAGAATGGACAGAAAATACTAAAGTTAGTTCAGGTTTTGCATTCCCTAGACACTCACTCTTTTACTCTCGATCTCTGCCTCTCCCTTTCTCTTTCTCTCTCTCTCTTACCCTCTATCTCTCTCCCTTCATCTCCCGCAGGGTGTGCTGTCTGGGATGAGAGCTCTCACTGCAAGAACATTCAGTTCTCTTGCTCTCTCACTCTCTTTCTCTCTCTCTCTCTCTCTCACACACACAC
>NW_015658759.1:824588-832541 GCF_001515625.1 Sinocyclocheilus rhinocerous | reverse complement strand
ACACACACACACACACACACACACACACACACACACACACACACACACACACACACACACAGAGACAGAGAGAGAGAGGACTCAGCATGGACCTATATGCACTATTTTGAATAATATATGTTGACCGCAGGAGCAGCTCAAGAGAATCATCCTGTCTTTAGTAGGGTAGTAAATTTAGCAAGTCTGATCTCATACGCTTTTGAGGCCACTGTACGATTCATGCTGACATTCGGAGACTGAAATAAAGATTAATCTTGAGAGCACTCATAGTCTTGATAAAAAGATTTCTGATTCAGGAAATGCCGTAGATATGGAGTGGAATAGCAAAATATCTCAAGGAAAAAGTTATGTTTGAGTCATAAAAACTGTGTATATATGATATAGGCTGAAGGCTTTTGGTGATTTATAAAGGGTGATAAGATGTTGTGACTCAAAATTATATTTCTTGCTTTAAAGCAGTGTTTCTCAACCCTGGTCCTGGGCACCCCCCAGCACTGCACATTTTGTGTGTCTCCCTTATCAAACACACCTGATTCAACTCATTAGCTCATTAAAAGAAACTCCAGGACCTGAAATGGGTGTCAGATAAGGGAGACATACAAAATGTGCAGTGTTGGGGGGCGCTCAGGACCAGGGTTGAGAAACACTGCTTTAAAGGAATAGTTCACACACACAATTTTTTTTAAAAACTCTGTCATTTTTTAATTTACTCTCTCTCATGTTGTTTATTAGATATTTTCAATAAAACCGTTTATAGTGACCACATCTGTTTAGCACCTAATGATACAAAAAAAAAAGCAAACATAAAAAGACCATATGAAAGATTATATGGTCATACTTTTTTGTCCCTTTGGAGTGCCATATGGAGTCCCTTTTGTTATAACTTAAAAATAAAAGTTCTTTATTAACATCTATGAATCCATCTAACAGCCATTGAAATGTCCATTGCACAAAAGGTTCTTATAGTGGAAAAAGTGTCTTTAGATTTATAAAATGCTCTACATACTAAAGGCTGGAATTCATTACATGACTTTGCACAGATTTTTGCCATGCTTTGCAGTCTGGATGAGTCAACACTAGCTGCTGAAAGTAAGAGCCAGGCTGCAAATAGGGATTGGGCCGTCGGAGGTGACAGATTTAGCAGAAAATCATGCAGTAGCCTATATGATGGACATAAAATCAGTTCCAATTTTAAAGGTTGTGTAGTGTATTCTTGCCTTAAAGGAATAGTTCACAACAGATTTGGAGAAAATGTAGCATTACATTATTTGCTCAACAATGGATCCTATGCAGTGAATGGGTGCCGTCAGAATGAGAGTCCAAACAGCTGATAAAAACATCCACAAGTAATCCACACGATTACAATTAATGTCTTGTGAAGTGAAAAGGTGCATGTCTGTAAGAAACACATCCATCATTAGGGCGTTGTAACTTTAAACTGTCATTTCTGGCCCAAGTAACCCATAATAATGCTTCCGCCGGTGAAAAAGTCCATTCCCTGTTGTCCTCTGGCATCAAAATCCACCAACATATTTGTTTAGAACGGTTTTGGACTTTTTTTTATTGTAAACTGTGCTTGATCTGTGCATATTTCTCTTGACGGTTTCACTGGAGAAAGCAATATTATGGATTATGGACTTGTTTGAAGTTAAGCTTTTTGCTTAATTGATGGACTGGAGTCGTGTGTATTATGATGTTTTTATCAGCTGTTTGGACTCTTATTCTGACAGCACCCATTCACTGCAGAGGATCCACTGAACAAATGATGTAATGCTAAACTTCTCCAAATCTGTTCAGATGAAGAAAAAAACAACAACTCATCTACATCTTCGATGGCCTGAGGGGGAGTGCATTTTCAGCAAATTTAAATTTTAAAGGGTTCATATGATGCGATTTCAATTTTTCCTTTCTCTTTGGAGTGTTACAAGCTCTTGTGCATAAAGAAGATCTGTAAAGTTGCAAAGACTAAAGTCTCAAATCCTAAGAGATATTCTTTATAAAAGGTAAGAGTCAACCACGCCCTCCTAAAGTCAGAAAGGCGGGGCATAGAGGAGAAACAATAATGTACAGTATGTGGAAAATAATGTGTTTTTTGAACCTTAAACCGCATAAACACATTTCATTACACCAAATACACAAAATAATGTTCTTTTTAGCAACATCATATGACCCCTTTAAGAACAACAAACAGTTCAGTTCAGTGAAAGGTTCTCTGGGGAATCCAAATGGTTCTTCTATGGCATCGCTGTTAAAACCCCTTTTGGAACCTTCCTTTAAGAGAGCCACATGGAGATTCTGTCTATGCCTTTTTTGGCTTTCTTTGAAGATAAAAAAGAAAGGCCCCCCCCGCCCTCATGGAATGACATGAGGGTGAGTAAACAATGACACCATTTTAATTTTTTAGTGACCTATCTCTTAAATCTAATGAGGTTTTTAAGTTTAATGACTAGTAAGGGGAAAATTCAGTCAGAGATGACCTGTGAAATAAGATGTCTCTGTTTTCAGTAAACACGAACGATCATAATCACTGACTTTTAGGATGCTGACAGCTAAATTAATTGTTGATTAGATGAAGACAAGAGGGCTGAAGCCCCCTAAATTTGGTCTTTAATTGCCTATGTGATGTATTATCAAACAAAGGCTCTTGTGCAAATTCAGGTGTCCTTATTAGAGCAGAAATTCCCAGATTAGAAGTAATCACAAAGGCGCACATATAAGGCTGTGCTTGATCTGTTTTAATCAAATTCAAATCCAAATGGCTGGAATTAGGAATTCTGCTTCTGGAATAATTAGAGCGTACGTTGGAAGAAGAGGACAGGCCCGTGATTGTGCAGCACCAACATTATCTATTCTGATTTGCCTATTAAGACTACCTGATGGACAGAATAAAAATGGTTGACATCAGTGGCTGGGGAAGGATTTGAAAAGCAGAGGGGAGACACATCAAAGCATGGATCTTTGAAAAGTAATGATTATCTCCTAAAAGCACTGACAATGAACATTCTCAGTTTCTAAAAGTGAGGGGGACATGTCTCCTCTAGTTATGATGATTACCAGGCTCCAGCAAAAGCCTGCAATCTGGAGGAAACAGGAAAAACTCTGCTGTATTCAGAAGATTTCCCCTCGTAGATGTAGACGGGGCGCTGCATGGCTGATTTGCATATCTTTTTGCCTTTTTTTGCTTCTCATTTAGTATGAATGGGAGAGATCGGAATGTTTTTGAAATGAGTTTGTGAAATTCAGCCAAACAGCTGGTCCTGGGGAGATGCTGGTGATACTCAGCATGAACCCTCTAGGAAGGAAGACAACTTTTCAAATTATGTTCTCTGTCGGAGCCGTGACGCAGCAGGTTTTGTACGTGCTCACTGGGACACAGGTTGGAGTTTACCCTGTGCCGTGTCCTGATCGAATTCCCACTGGCTCCATTCATGCTGCTGTCTGCTCTTTTTGGTTCCTGCATATTAAAGGAAAAAATTGATCACTTGCCTATAGGGATTGTGATCATAAGTATTTAATGAAAGAAACACACAAATATTTAAAAGTCTAATTGAAAACGCCTAGAAATGCAATCTAAAAATGCAATCTTAATCTTTATTTTGTTTGTTCTGTTGTTTCATGTTGGTTTCATATTTTTTTGAAAAACCTGAGTAAATGCTATTTTCAAGAAGTTTTGCTTTAATGACTGTGAAATTGCAAGTGGTGCACCTGCTAATAGTTAAGCAAAAAAGTAATAACATTTTACAAAATAAAAAGTATTTGTATATCAAGCTAACTTCGCCAAAGGTCAAATGATTTGTCATTTCTTGTCACATGACAACAAAATGGATTCTCATGTAATTTTTGTTTAATAAGTTTTGTCTTCATTATAATCTTTTTTTTTATTTTTTATCTGTGCACCACACAAAATATCAAAATGATGTTTCATTAAGAAATTGAAAACATGTTCATTATAGAAGAGACATATTGTCTGTGAATCACAGTTTTCATTTTTTTTTTATTCACACAAAAACCTCATGTGTTTTTATTAATTCTTAATTCATTTATTAATGTATGAATTCCTATTTTTTGCATTTTATATATGAATTTTATTAAATATATTAGTTCTTATTCTTTTCATGAATAAAGTTAAAGGGGTGGTTGATTGCGATTTCACTTTTTTAACGTTAGTTAGTGTGTAATGTTGCTGTTTGAGCATAAACAATATATGCAAAGTTATGAAGCTGAAAGTTCAATGCAAACGGAGATATCGTCTTTTAAAATTCTGTTTAATGCCTACAAAAACGGCTGGTAGGGACTACGAGTTACTTCCCGGGTTCGTGACATCACAAACCCAAATAAACCCCGCCCTTGGGAAAAGGCAGCAAAGGGGGCGAGGCCATGCTGCGCTGCTTTAGAGAAGAGGAAGAGAAAACTAGGGGTGCACGTAAAAATCTATTCATATATGAATCGCGATTCTGTCTTCTAACGATTCTAATGGATTCACAAGTTTCAAAATCAATTCACTTTATTGTATCATTACAATGCTTCTGATTATTAGTTTTTCATTCATTTTGGTTCATTTTTAACAGCAGATTCAGTGACGTGAGAGCTGATCTGCGCATCACTGCACATGTCTTCGGTGCATTACGCCGCAGTCTGTTACGTCGGGGCTCGTGGGAGTGCAGGTCTCTAATCCCCATCCACTGGCACTGGACTCCACAGTGCGTGTGCTACACCCTTTCAGATTAAAACACTGCATTCTGTCAGCAATGTAACGCGGCAGTAACGTATAGAGACCTCGGCTTGTAACTATACTCTAATTACTACTTTGAAAATTATAACGCGTTAAATTACTCTGTTACTAAAAAAGTAATCAAATTACAGTAACGCATTACTTAGTAACGCCCAACACTGCTACTCAATAGCATTAACACAGGCTTTACTCCCTTCAAACTTTATCTGAAATGTCACCGTTTCTGTCACTGCAACTTCCCGAACAGGCGAACATACACACACAAATGTGTGCAGTTGCCGTACTGTATTAAAGCTTTAATCTGGATAAAACCGTATATTAAAAGCTAACATAAGCAGTAGCATTTACAAATAACAGCGTATCTAAAAGTAGAAGCAAAAAAAAAAAAAAAATATAGGCCTACCATTAAAAGCCGTGCTTGCACAGGTTCTGCACGATCCTCTTCAATAATATCCTCTGCTTCTCAATCGGGCTCAAACTGATTAGCGATATAAACGACGCCGTTGTTTACAATACAACACATGCCGCTGAGGTGAGGGGCTGGACGTTTAGACGCGCACTAGAGGCGGTTTAGCCAATCACAACACACTGGTCTAACTAACCAATCAGAGCCCATCACCTATTACTTCATAAAAGCGGGAAATGATCAGCGCGTTTATCAGAGAAGGGACAGAGTGGTGTGGAATAAAGGTAAATTATGTGAAAAATAATGTTTTTTTTTAAAAACGAAGCATTAACACATGTTAGACTGCACCCCATAAACACAATCAAGCCTAGAAAAAAAACAGTCAACCACCCCTTTAACTAAAGTTTACTAACTAATGGGCAGTGCATGAACCAGAGTTAGTATATAGGCTAATGGTCAAGACACAAATGTATGTTCATGACACTGCATATGTGTCTGAAAAAAATCTACGTTAAAATTATTTTAAATCTAGGTTAAAATAATTTTTATTTGATCTGGCTTATTATTAATGATTTGCATTTGTTTTGCCTAGTGTCTTGCAGTTTTATTTGTGACCTTGTCCTTGACAATTCTGTTAATGGTTATTTATTTTGTACAGCACATTGGTCAACGGTAGTTGTGTTTAATTGTGCTTTATAAATAAACTGAAATTGAAATCAGTGAATGAGAACTTATGTGTGTAACTTTCATAAATATATTCATGAAGCCTTAGATGGAAGCATGTAGGTGTGGGAATTTGTCTTTCATAAATATATAATTATGTGTCAAAGCGTGTGTTCATGTATGTGCATGGGGAGCAGCAGAGAGTCCATCATAAATATGTGAATATACGTCTAAAATGAGTGTGCTTGGCATGATGAATTATGTACTTAGTGCGTGTCCAACTGAATAAATATCACTCTGTTAACAGTTCATGACCTGTGTGTCAGTTTTATATGTGTGTATGTGTTTGTTAATGGGATGTGAGATTAGACTTCAAGAAGTCAAAAGAGAATCTCACAAGATGTTTTATTGTAGTCCGTTAAGTAAATGTGTGTGAACATTTGGCAGCTAGCGTGAGACTGAAAATGACACGAGCTGGCGCTCATTACAGAGAAAGAAGAGAGAGAGAGAGAGAGAGAGAGAAGAGACAAAAAAATATTGATCAAGTTCAATCAGCCATTATTCCCATTAAATTATGTTAGCTTGTTGGAGATGTGGCCTGGTGGGTAGTAAATACTGAATCTATCTTAGGTCACGTCTTGACCCACTGCAATCAAATTTACTGCAAAAAATCTATTAAAAAAAAAACTGTGTATTTTGCAATTGTTCTGCTTGTATCATAATGTCATAGCTTGGAGTCTAGTTGCTGTCACAACTGCGGCAAATGCTCCTTTTATATACTAACTAGCGGCACAGATGCTGTTTTCTCAGAGTGCTAGGGATCCCAGCATGCACTGGAGCATGAATAAATAATACAGTTGCATTGTTTGACCGTTTGCCAGTTTTATTTGCATAGTTGTTGTGTTCAGTAACGTGTTCTCTGTTGATGTCAGGCTGAGTTTGTTCCTCTATTAAAAAGATCAGCTGATTGTTTACCATTTCATGTTTCATTTACAAGTCTGTGTGTGGCATGTGGCAAGGATTTCATGAGTGTTGTTTTGTTTCATGAACGCTCATTTGACATTGTCATTAAATTAAATCAGCAAGTGCTTTACTTTTGGGGAAACTTTATGTTAAGTGAATATGTAATGAAAAGTAAGTAGATTAACTAAAAAAAAAAAAGCTTACTGGAGTTATCAGTTATGCTTTAAGTATAAACTTTGTTCCAGATTTTTAAGCTAAAACTAATGCAAAAAAGTACAAATAGAAACGAATGAGTATAATAGTACAGAGCTCTGAAGCCCCAAATATATATATATATTTAAATATTTTTTAATTTAAAAAACCCATTCAGTTTAAAGCAAATAATTTGAGGCTCTAATGGACCAGTGTTATTTAGATAATATTATAGTATTTAATATTATTTTGAATTTACTATTATTTTTATTATTATTATTATTATTATTAGTTTTAATTTTTTTCTATATAGTTTTTTTTAGACTGACTCGCAGCAGGCGCATAGAGTGGTGTATCATTCCTGAATGAATCTATGAAAAACCCATTATTATAGACAACAATGCAATTACCAATTATTATAGACAGCCTCTTGATTTTATTCCTAAATAAATGAATGAATGAAGCATGTTGAACGAATTGATTGAATAAACGGCTCCTTTATCAACACAATGACTTACCGCCACCTAGTGGCGATATTACTTTCATAATTCAAGTATCATTTCATGTTATTCATATTTCTGTATTAAAAATGTTGTATAAAACATTAATCTCATTTCATTATACATTTGTAATTGCTGTGTAAATGCATGTACAGCCCTCTGATCAGCATTAAACTGTAAATACATCTAAAAGCATCTTCAGACGCAGCTTCTATATCACTGAATACTGATTTAATTGGTAACAGCCTATTGTCATATTATTCTAATTAATTTGATGTAAGAATTTAACATTAAAAAATGACATACAAAAGGTAAAAGGTAAAAAAAATAATAATAATAATAAATAAATAAAAAACTGAAAATCAGTTGCCCCTTATGGGAAAGTTAATTTCTGACACTGATGACACTGGCTTATTGTTCGAAGTGTTATTTCAGGGTTTGGATATGTTCTTATAACTCAAACGAGTTCACCTTCAAATCATGACGTCAAATTCACA
>NW_015658759.1:798195-824574 GCF_001515625.1 Sinocyclocheilus rhinocerous | reverse complement strand
TAGAAGCGGAGGACTATTATTATTTTTTTGTTTTTTTTAGGACTATTATTATGTTGTAATGTTTGGTTGACCAACCAGCGGAGAGGGGCGTTTCATTCCCGCCCACATGTAGAGATCGAATATTCAAGTTGCTTATTCCTTTTCTATCCCTGAACGTAAAAACGAAAAAAGAAGCCAAATTCTTGATTTTTCGTTTTGTGCCGTTTTTTTATTTTTCAGAGTTCAATATTAAATTAAAAAACGAATGATCGGAAGCTACCCTGATTATTTCAGTTTAGTTATTTTGTTTTAAAATTTTTGTCATTTTATTATTTTTACACTTCTGCTTAGCACAGGCAGTTCAACTGACTCGTCGAATTCTTCAATGGTGCAGTGTTTTGGATTGGCAGCGTTCATTCTTAGCGACAGAAGAAGCCTGCTGGTCTCTACACCCTCTTCCAACTGCCATCAAGTTGCATATTACTCCCACGCATTCTCAGGCTCTTTGCTTTTTCCATCTGAATGTCTCCAAAACCCCAAAGTGATCCAAACCCCTTAATATATGTTTAATGAGTTAGCAAGACTGAACAACCTCTAACTATAGTACAGTAATTGCCCACTGCCAATTAAAGGAGGACAGGCTCCCCTCGGGTCTGATTCCTCACTAGGTTTCTGCTCGTTGCGGCTTCTATGGGAATCATTCCTCCCACAGGTCGCTTAAAGGTACCCTACGGCATTCTCTGAGGGTTTCAGACCCAGCATTCTGTGAAGTTGCTCTCTGACAAGATCCATTTGAAGATGCATCGCAGTAGGACAAAATTTAATAATGCATGCAGCTGAATTGTTGGAAACCATCAGTGTAAGCTGTTGTATAGGACTAGACATCCGGCTGAGAAGGTGAAAGATCTATGATGGAGATGGAAAGCTGCTCATCTAGCAAAACAGTACTGAAAAATAACTAACTAAAGGCGGCGTCCAGCTGGCTGTCTTGGAACAACTCGTTTTATGCTAGGGGATGTCAGACATCCAAAATGTTTTCACTGAAATCTCACCCTGTTCTGTCGTAGGTAACTAAACAACTGCTTCTGACATTTCTGTCCATTCCCCTGTCGCACAGAGCTTACCAAAATGTGAACGGGAGCATGGCATGAGCATAAACAATTGTAATTCATGGAGTAACTTTACCCTGTGAATGTGTGTGATTATGTATTTGTCCCTTCGGGGCTGCTAAGTGTTTGTGCGCAGCTTCAGCGAGAAGATGATTTAGATTGAATAAACAGACTGTTCTGCCTCAACTTTCTTATTTTATTAGTCATTTATGTGGAGGAAATATTCCAGAAAAACACTCTGTGGATAACAAATGGTGGTTGCGATTTATGACTTTCTGTTCACTGAGGAAAATGTTTAAATGAGATCAGAGCGTGACACAGTAACACTGACTCATAGCAACCGTGGCTCAACCAAAGATGTGAATTTGGGGAGGAGCCATGTGTTTTCTGACCAATAGCAGGGACAGGGAGTGTGTTCAGGGAATAGACAGGGAGAGTGTTCAGGAAACCTTTTGGAAAACAATCATTATTTTTGCAATTCTTGTTGATGATTTGAAGTGAGATCAACAATGTTTTTGTGCCAGATAAATAGTCACCTGATTAAATTCTATATACAATTATAACATGATTTATATTTATAATTTATAAATATATATAAAATAAATAAATAAATAAATATATAAACATACAGTATATACTACTATTCAAAGGTTTGGGGTCAGTACGATTTTTCATTTTTTAAAAATGTTTTGAAAAGAAGTCTCTTATGCTCACCAAAGCTGCTTTTATTTGATAAAAAAATATACAGTAAAACAGTAATATTATGAAATAATATAAGATTTGCATATATTTTAAAATGTAATTTATTCCTGTGATGGCAACGCTGATTTTTTAGCAGCCAATACTCATGTCTTAAGTGTCACATGATCCTTCAGAAATCATTCTGATTTGGTGCTTAAGAAACATTTATTTTCCTTATCAGTGAGCACGTTTATATGTACACCAATATGCTGATAACTACCAAAAATCAGTTTATTGAAATAACCTGCTGTACCAGTTTACATGCAAGTCGTGGGAAGTCGTGGCCTAATGGTTAGAGAGTCGGACTCATAACCCAAAGGTTGCGGGTTCGAGTCTCGTACCGGCAGGGATTGTAGGTGGGGGGAGTGAATGTACAGTGCTCTCTCCCACTTTCAATACCGCGACTGAGGTGCCCTTGAGCAAGGCACCGAACCCCCAACTGCTCCCCGGGCGTGACATGTCACGTCACTCACTTTTTCAAACCAATAGCCCAGCAACACAAGAAAACTGTTTACAAAACCTATATATATAAAAAATAATAATACAGGTTATTTCCTGGTGGTGATGTCAAAACTTAAGCATCCATGTACTCTGCTCAGAGTATTCTACTTATTATTTGGGTTGTGATGTTAAATAAAGTATTAAAAACCCCAGAGTATTCCAAAATGTCAGCAGGAAACTTGTACTAATATTCTGCTCTCATGTTTGCAGTTTCTACGACTGTACCACTGCTCTGTAAGCTGTACAAGATGAGAACACATTTTTATAATTTCTTGGGTCAAGAAAGAAACAATGTACGATTTATTTCCTCCTCTCCTACAGCGAAACACTCACTCTGGCTGGATGTGCTTAAATATGCAATAAGGACGTTTTTCTGTTACATATCATACATGCGTACTTCAGTATGCCAAATGAATGTAAGCTAAGGTGTTTATATGCGGGGTGAAATCAGGGTAATGGGCAAAAATCTAGCTAAGGTCATAAACGGCTTAAGCACAACCCGATTTTTGCCCATTACACAGTTTTCGTCCAGTATGCAAACACCTTAACCTGTGTTTTTTCTGCATACTGAAGTGCACATGTCTATGGCTGTTACAGGAAAGTGCCCTTAAGTGAATCCAATGTTTTGCGCTGTTGAAAACAGTTATGCTTTTTAATAAAAAAAAAGCAAACCATGATTAATTTTTTTCAGGATTCTACTAGTTACACAATTCTATTGTTACTAATTACACATGTATTTATTTATTTAGCCATTGACTTCTATGGGATATGTCATTCAGATATCAACTATTCAGTTCTGACAATAGTATGCATTCCAATAGTAATTATTATATTTTTACTAGTGGTTTCAAAATTAGCGCGTTTTTTTTTTTTCAGTTTAACGCGTTAAAAATATTTAATTAACGCAGGGTAGGGTAAGCCACCCCACTCACAACTGCTGCTTCTGTCACTTTTTTTCTTGACAAGAAGTGCATTTATTCAGTCGCAGAACGGGAGACGTTTCAGACGCGAGCTCCACTTCAGTTCAGCGCCAGGCGCGAGTCAAGCGAGCGCGGAAACGGTGCTGTGCTCGCAGCGCGTGCTCTTCAATTGCATGCACAAAGGCGCCGGCGCGCGCTGTGTAGCCTGTATCCTTTTACATCAAAGCGCTAAATAAACTACGTGCATGCAATGTCGTGGTCAGTTAAGTCATAAAGTTACCAAAAAGGCGATTATAGCTACCTTAAAAACCATTGCATGCATGTAATATATTTTATATAAGTCACATTTCTCTTCAAATACTCACATTTTCAAAACTGTCCTGGAGCAGCCCAGCACTGTCTCACTCATCTAACACACCCGATTTAACTCGTCAGCTCATTAATAGAGACTTTAAGACCTGAAGTGGGTCAGAAAAGGAAAAAAAGAGTTGAGAGAAAATATGATGCCTGTCAGATCCGCGTCACGTTCAGCAGCTCTTAAAGAAATAACAGCCAAAATAACCTAATAGCCAGCTGCTGTGATGTCTATTAATCAAAGGACAAAGAAAAAATTTTTTGGGGTGCAATTTTATAGAGAAATCAGTATTGGTATCATTGATACTGGCCTTCAGTCATAAAAAAAGATGTCATTAAACAAATATAAAAAAATATATATACTGTCTTTATGTTGTTTGTATATTAATTTGAAGATTGAATGTGAAATTATTGCAATATAAAAGTATATTTAAAAACTTTAATGTTAGGTGGGATTAATCACGATTATTTTCAGAAAAATGTGCGATTAATTAGTAATTTTTTTTAAATTGATTGACAGCACTAATTTAAATGCAGAATGATAATGACAAACTCATTGGCCATTTATATTTTGTTTGAGTTCGAATGAACTTTACAGAGTAAACAGACCAACATATTCAAGTCCAGATCTTTACATTTCGAAAGGATAGCTTAATTTTCATGCAAATAACTATGGAAAAATTACACAGCGTAGAAGGAATGTTCTAAACATTAAAATATTTATATGTACATAAAATATATTTGGAGTTTCTAAGTGTCCTTTTTTTGGAAAGACATCTAAATTTATATTGAAAAAAGCTTGCAGAAAATATAGATTTTTGAGAATCACCCTTCAATCTTTTGGTTTACTTTGCTGGATATAGCACATGATGACAAAATAAACATGTGAAACAAGATAAATGGTCTATGCTTAATTTCATGAAGTGTGCGATTAATCGCGATTAATCACAGAAAAAGGATGCGATTATTTAGATTAAAAATTTGAATCGATTGACAGCCCTACTTTTTACATATTACTGGTGATTATTTAGTAGATAGTACACATTCATTAAATACTAGGACTTATTCCAAATGTTACTAAGATTTTAATTGAAGTCTACAGTGACCATTCTGACTAGTCATAACATAAGACGAGTAAAAAATCAGTTGTGACTATTTGTGAGTTGTGAGTATTAAAAAAAAAAATTACTAATATCTATTTAATAGGTAGTATTTGATGAATAAGTACAAATATCTAATAAATAAGAACTAGTGTCTAATGAATAAGTATTAGTATCTTTAAAATTTTACTAGTAACTAAAGAATAAGCACTAGCAGGTAATGAATAAGCACTTGTATTTAATGGAAAATATACAAGTAGCAAATTAAGGATTAAATGTTAAAACGGCTTGCTATAAATTACTGCACTAAAGTAACAAATGCAGTTCTTAGAAGACAAAGCCATCATGAAACTGCTATTGAAAGCAAATACTTGAAAGAGACCTGCCTGTTCAAATACACAAACACACACACACACACTCACCGTAAGGTCAACACCTGCCAAACATACAAAAAATGTGCTGCAAAACTACCGGAGGTTGGCAGCTTGAGTTGCTAGTGTGTGTGTTCTCATTTTGGGTCTGTCGTCAGGTTGCCCTACTTAAGTGTGTGTGTGTATGCGCATGTGTTGATGGGCTAATATTACAGACCAACTGGAAACTTTGGTCCATCTGTTACTAAAATGTGTTCTCTTCACAATTAGGTCTAATGGAGACTCCCTGGTAGAGAAGTTCTAAGTGCCGACCTCGTCCCAAGCCTATTAAAGTCTGCTACAAAACACACACACACACACACAGGTAATTAACTGTGACCAGTGCTTCACACTCTTCAAATTACTGATAGACCTTTATTCCATCCTGTGCCTGAGAAATGGATCCACTCGCAGTAGGTAAGTATACTAAGTGAACTAAAAGTAAAAATTATTCGAGGGTTAGATATCCACCCTCCTTGAGAGCAATTAGTGAGACTTATAGGGTATTTTAAGAAGAAATCACAGGGTGGGTATTTAAGAAGGATATAATCTGGATCAAAAGTGAATTACCTGACTTCCAATTTACCAGTGACATTTGAGTTAGAAAGTTAGAAAGATACTTTCTGCTTCCCACACACCAACGCCTCAGTGCTTTTGCAGGGATGCATGTTCAACTTTGGCCTGTTTTCATGGGAATATAATCCAGTCTGTAAGATTTTTATTTGTTTTGAAAGAAATATTTTTTTAAAGAAACATTTTATAAACATTTAAATAAATTTAACATAAACATTTCTTATTGTTGATAATAATAAGAAATGTTTATTGAGCACTAAAATAGCATATTAGACTATACTGAAATATTAAACAGTAGTAATATGTTAAAATATTACTTATATATTGATTTGTTTTCTATTCTAATCTATTTATGTTTTAAATAAATTCTGTTCTTTTTAACTTTTTATTCAACAGAGAATAATAAATAAACAAAAAAAAAAAAAAAAAAAAAGATTGGACCCCACTGAGTTTTATCGCGACTTAGAATCAGTGGGGAAATCACGTGGCGGTGGGACATGCTTCTACATCAACGAAAGGTGGTGTACAGATATAACAGCGTTGAAGAAGATGTGCTGTCTCGATCTAGAAGTGCTCTTCATCAACTGTAAGCCATTCTACTCACTGCGGGAGTTTTCCCTCGTTCATTCTCCTAAGTGTTTACATTCCACCGCAAGCGCACGTGAGCGCAGTGCTACAACAGCTGGCCGATCAGATCTCAGACACAGAGCAACAACACCCGGACTCTGTGATAATAAAGCAAACCACACACGTGTACTGCCAAAATACAGACAGCACGCTACATGTCCCACCAGAGACAGTAATATGCTGGACCACTGTTACACCACAATAAAGACGCATATCACTCTGTCCCACGGGCAGCTTTGGGGCTCTCTGATCGCTGTCTGGTTCATCTTATACTGACCTACAGGCAGAAACTGAAATCAGCTAAACCTCTAATAAGGACTGTATATAAAGGTGAACTAATGAAGCAGAGTGGGATTTCCAAGCCTGTTTCGACAGCACTGATTGGAGTGTTTTTGAAGCTTCTGCCACCGAGCTGGATAAGCTCACCGATTCTGTATTAGTTTCTGTGAGGATATGCACATCCCTACCAGGACTCATTTAACTTACAACAACGACAAACCACTCAGACAGCTCCATCAGGCCAAAGAAGATGCCTAGAGGAATGGGGACAGTCTTGTATAAACAGGCCAAGAAAGAACCAGGCCCAGAAGGCGTTACACCAGCCTGTCTAAAATCCTGTGCTGACCAGCTGGCCCCCATCTTCACACAGATCTTTAACAGATCACTGGAGCTATGCGAAGTCCCTTCCTGCTTCAAATGCTCCACCATCATCCCCATCCCAAAGAAACCCAAAATTACAGGAATAAAAGATTACAGACCTCTTCTCCCTCTACACTAACAACTGCACCTCTTAAGACCTCTCGGTCAAGGTCCTGAAGTTCGCAGATGACACCACACTTATCGGCCTCATCCAGGACGAAGAGCTGGCTGTCTGGTGCAGTTATAACAACCTGGAGCTGAACGCGCTCAAAACAGTGAAGATGATAGTGGACTTCAGGAGGAACCCCCCTGCACTCCCCCCACTCACCATCATGGACAGCACTGTTACAACAGTAGAGTCATTCAAGTTTCTGGACACCACCATCTCTCAGAACCTAAAGTGGGAGTTCCACATAGACTCAATTATCAAGAAGGCCCAGCAGAGGCTGAACTTCCTTCGTCAGCTGAGGAAGTTCAACCTGCCACAGGAGCTGCTGATACAGTTCTACTCTGCAGTCATTGAATCCGTCCTCTGCACTTCTATAACTGTCTGGTTCAACTCAGCTCAGACCTTAGAAGATTGAAGATTAGAAGATAGTCCGGACTGCTGAGCAAATCACTGGTACAACCCTCCCCACTCTCCAAGAACTGCACACATCCAGAGTGAGTAAAAGAGCTGGCAAAATCATTGTGGACCCCTCACACCCAGCCCACTTCCTCTTTGAACTGTTGCCGTCTGGTTGGCACTACAGAGCACTAAGCACCAGAATGGCCAGGCATAAGAACAGTTTCTTCCCTCAGGCAATCCATCTCATGAACAGTTAAATTGGCAATAAACGTGTAATATACAACACTATTTATTTATTTAACACACATACCTTTTTTACATTTGCTTGCATTTGTACATAACACACCTGTGCACACAAATACCATCTATTATCTACTTTGTATATTGTGTCTTTTTAAAAATATATATTTTTGTGTATATTGTTATTTCCTATCTACTTATAGTTTTTTTTTAAATTCTTTTTATTATCTGTGTCTTGTCACTGTCATTCTGTTTGTGCTGTGGAAGCTTCTGTCACTAAAACAAATTCCTTGTATATGTAAACATACCTGACAATAAAGCTCTTTCTGATTCCCCCAATGTCTATGTATCAGTTCTGGCCCTGGTACTTCAGGCTTGAGGTGCGAAAATATGATTTCTTGCAAATTCAGCAGTAACCTTTTCAAATGAAACTGAACTTCAGGCACAAATGACACAGTTTCCTGAGAACGACCCATTTTACAGTCTTGTGACTGAGAGGTACTGTGTGTGAAGTTGTCAGGACGTCATGTTTTGTTAGGTACGATTTTGAACCTGGAGGGTTAGAAACAATCAAACAGCAGCTTTTGTTCCAATGACCCAATATTGTTTTTTTTTTAATTGAGATGTTCTTTGTGTGTGTTGCTTTTGAAGTCTGCTCCACGGGTAGTCAGGATGTCAGGATGACATCATCGCTGCAGCCCACACTCTGACAAGTCAACACTCAAGAGATGCATATTAAATGTTAAGATATCACATTAAAAAATAAATATATAACGCTTGTCATGAATTAAATATGTAGGGGGCCACCTGTGTAATGTTCCAGACTTTCCACTGTCTTGTCATCCCCATCCACATTTTCTCTCTCTCTTTGTCTTTCTCACATACACGTTTAAGATGGGAAACTATGTCTTTGCATCTACTGACAGCTACATGAAATGCCCAGCAAAACAGGAAATGTTGCTTTTTTATCCCCAAAAGGCACAAGAGCTAGTACAGGCTAGAACAAGCAAGAGTAATGAAGTGTAAAAATTAATTCTTTCGATTTTAACAACTCTACTTCTTATCCAATACACTTTAAAAACATAAACAAAGACATATGTTTTTTTTTTTTTACACTTAAATTAATAGTTCAAACAAAAAATTAAACATTTACCCTCAGACCATCCAAGATGTAGATGGATTTGTTTCTTCATTGGAGAAATTTGTTTTGTTGAAAACGACGTGTTTGAGAGAGGCGGGGCATAGAGGACCTACAATAATGTACAGTATTTGAAAAATAATGTGTTTTTTGAACATTAAAGCATGTCAACATATTCTGTTACACCAAATACACAAAATAATGATCTTTAAAATAGCATCATATGACCCCTTTAAAAAAAGTATATCTTAAAAATACAATTTGCAATTAGTCAAAGACTAATCTTTAAAAAATTATATATGCAAATTTTAGACAAAATTAGCTGTTGGATTTTTAGCCATTTATTTTGGTATGTCCACCACAATCATTCAAGTTATATTCAGAGATTTTATTAAGGTAGTTATTTATTATTGTGATATTTACAAAGCCATTGAATTATTTCTTAAAGTGCATGCACTCCATGGCCAAAAATCTGTGAACAGCTGAACACCTCAACCATATGTGCTTGCTGAACATTTAACAGCTTCTATTCTTCTGGGATGTCTTTCCACAAGATGTTGGAACATGGCTGCAGGGATTTGCTCCCATTCAGACATGAGCATCAGTGAGGTCAGATACTGATGTTGGGTGATGGGGTCTGGCACACTGCCAAATTCATCCCAAAAGTGTTCAGTAGGATTCAGGTCTGTCTGGGTATTGTTCAAGTTCTTCCACACCAGACTCAGTAATATGCTTTGTGCATCAAAGCGTTTTGTCATGCTGGAACAGAAAAGGGCTCCATTCCGCTGAAATGGGGACTGCTTGGCTGCACGCTTGATTTTATGCACCTGGTAATAATATGTGCATCTGAAATCTAAACCGGTTTATTAAACCAGGGTGTTCACATTCTTGTGGCCATGCAGTGTGTTTATTAGACACAGTTCAGGCTTACCGTTCGAATATGCATCCATTTATGTCAATTCCATTCCACAGAGTAGTAGTATTTTATTGTATTGAAATGAAATTTCATCATGTTCTGCTTGACGGCATGTCTAATGGCGTTATATTTAATCCAAACATTTTGACTTCTGGCTCCAACTGGGAACTCACCTAAAATAACACTAATTTGCATGTTCATTTGCATAAACAGTTCCCATTCGGAGTGTTTTTGAACACATAATTAGAGTCATAACTTTGCTATATGTGCGGTCTTTTTCCCAAGTGACTTTATGAATGAACATATTCTCATAGACTGACACGGTCTGGATGCATAAGAATATTCGTAAGCCTACACACACAAACACACATTATTGGGTTCATATGCAATATACTGGGTTTAATATTGTTCACTTGATTAGTTTTAAAATGCCTCCAAATTTGAAATAACATACACTGCACGTGAAGCCTATATGCATGACGCATTATGATGGGATTCTTAATGCACTATAATTCACTCATTATGCTGTATAGTACACCTTATAATGATCTGTATGTTAAATACATTGTAATTATCTTTTGAATAATTGCGATCAGTCGTATAAATTATGGTAAATGCCTTCTTGGTTATAAACCTTATTATGTAATTATTGCAATTATTCACATACAAACCATTATAAGCTGTATTAGCTGCATTAACAATGTCTTTGTAATTCATATTTAAGATACAATATAACGTATTAAAATGTGTATTTTAGGGCATAATGAAAATTTTTGAAATGAATACAAAAAGCCTATATAACTGACATGCTTTTTTTTAGTCATGGCTGAAAGGGAAATTGATGGACACAACATGCTATGCAATGTTAAACATAGGTAAGTGAAGAGCTGTTCTGCATTATAGCTGTTATTATTTTGTGTATTTTTAGCATGATATATTGACCATCCAGCATATCTATGATTTAAACTGCATTGTTAATTTTAAGAATGCACCGATATTTAAAATTATGTCTGATACAGATGAGCCAATTGTCATGTTATGGCCAATAAGGGATATATTAATATGCAAAAATTCTGTCATTTTATCTAAATACATAAAAAACAACAAAAAAATAAAATCATATGTTACAAATGAATTCAGGAATCACAACATTATAATGTACTGTATATTATCCATTTTTCATATGGTACATTATAATGTTGTGATTCCTAAATTCACTTGTAGCATATAAAACTGCTTATTTTAGTGTTATATTTTAATTTCAACAAAATAGTATAGAATTTGCTTTAAAAATACATACTTTTTTATAAATTATTATTTAATAAAATGCATTATTAAATTTTTAGTAAAATGTATCTATGTAAATGTGTTTGATTAAAGGTCATCAAAATGTAACTATAGGGGACATGCACAATAAAGTATCCAATTGCTCTTATATCAGCTGATATATGCATAATTTTATCCATTGGGTGTTTGATGAAAGGTGATCAAAATGTAACTATATGGGGAAATACACAATAAAACCAGTATCTCTAATATCAGACAATAACTAATATGGTACATGATATATTGATATATTGCGCATCCCTAATTAATAAAAAAAGCAAATATTATGTTTGTTTTTTTTAATATATGTAGACCGGGACTTAATTTTATCCATCTGTAATTAATTGGATTGTAAAAATGGGTGATACATATCGGAATGACGCAAAACATGTGTTTGCTAAAACAGTGTCTAAATACAAAAATTAACATTACGAAAATTCGCTGGAAATTTGATTACAGATTAGAAAGACAAAATAACAGTATGAATAACATCATGCACTGAAAATTTGCTCACAGTAAGACCCAAAATGTAAGTAGGGACGATTTTAATTTCATGTTGACTTCAAACATGCATCAGCTCCAATATCCTGTACTTTGATTTGCCACATAATGTGTGACATGTGGCATTTTGGTCACACCACATATGGAGGCCTGGAAGGAAAGTCTCACACATCTATCTGAAACACGCACACATGATCATAAAATGTTGTGCCTCTGAGAGTGGAATTTGAAAAGAGAAACCCTTGCATGGTGTGCCACGTGCACAACGCTCCCCTGCTCGCCGAACGTCATCCTCTTCCTCCTCTCTTTCTCTCTTCCTCCCTCCCTCCCTCTCTTGCCTCCAACTATCTTCCTCTGTATTTTTAGTATTAGAGAGTAGGCGTCGCGCCCTTATGAATTTTCATGGGTTATTCTATGTGTGGGCAGAGCGCACTCTTCTGGCAAAAGCTCAAAAATACTCGCTCACAAACGCATGCACACAAACACACTCATTCTTTCAAAACTGCAACCCAGAAGAAAACTCATCATCATCATCTCTGTTCCTCCTGTTTGGCACAAACACACACGTACACACCCACATGAGCGAAATACAGTACACACCTAACACTACATGAACATTCAATGTCTCACAGTAGATTAAGCAGGTGAGAAATGACTTATATCTAAAAATGGATAGATCTGGGTCTCTCGCTTTCCTCGCGAGCCCCCACACAGACCTTCAGAGGAAAAAATCCCTCGACTTCTTCACGAGCTCCATGTTAGTGACATGATAATACAATGTTAATCGGGTTTTACTGCAGGCGCACTTCTGAGATTTATTTGGAGTCACTGACCTCTCCGTTTAAACTCACACGTATGTGCACTCACACGCTCGCAGTCGAGCGGCGAAACACACACGCGTGATTACACGCAGCATGAACTTCTGCAGTACTTACTGACAGCAATCCAGCATATGAAAGTCATGTGTGAGTGTAAATGCTAATCTGTGAGCACATTATAAGCATTCTTTTGCTCGAGGGGACCGCGCATATGTCCACATTAGGGCCTTAATTATGCAAATTCTTCAAATTTGATTCATTTAGCAGCATTCTTTTATTTTTTTGGACATGTGCTTGTATGTGTGTTAGTAATTAGTATCTCCAGCTCCTCTCTCTCTCTCTCTCTCTCTGTGATAGGAATCAATGTGAATATGTCAGGGCATGTGTGCAGTTTTACTGCAGGCTATGAAGTTGTGTATATGGATTATGTCACTATTCATTAGATTAGGATGATCTGACTGCAGATTAACATCTGTGTATTTGAAGCTATTTGTTTAAAGCAGTATAAATGATGGAAACTTGTTTGATAGGCTCTCATCTGCCCTTCACACTGACTCCTTTCATCCTCACCACAATACATCTGGACCTTTTCCAGCCCAGTGATGAGTAAAAGTAATGCTTTCACCCGTGTGCATCGCTAAACACACTATGACACAAGCATACACACTGTGAGAGACAAAGACTCCAGATTTCCGGAGTGGGAATGCATGGAGGCGTTTGGTCCTTGATATGCTTAAAACATAACAGATATTATAAATATAACTGTCATAAGTAATAAAAATAAAAAAAAAAGAGAGAGAAAGAAAGATTGAAAACATGCAAATTACAGGACAAAGAGAGAGAGAAAGGGAGAGAGTAAAACAAAAAAATATATATAAAGGTTTATTTAACATTTAAAAATAAATAAAAATAGAAAAGGGTTTTAAGTATCCAGAAAGAATTGCTACAGTGTATCGTAAACCAGCACTATTAAAAATCATTGTTGGTAATTGAAATAAAGCTGAAATTAAACAAAATATATGAGATGAAAAACAAAGATGGAAAAACTTCAATAAAAATGTAAAATGTTGCCCTGGCAGCTACCTAAAATAAGTTTGAACTGAAAAACTAAAATTAATTATTTAAACGAATTAATTAAAATGAATAAATTAAATCTAAACAGAAATATTTTAAATAAACCAAAACAAATAAAAACAAAAAGCAAATAAACTAAATTGAATACTAATTCAAAATATGAATACATACTATAACAGCATAGAAATAATAGTAAAATAACACTGGATTGCTTTGATGAAAAAAATCCAACTGTCACTATCACATGCTAAAAAAATAATAGTAGTATTCATATATTATTAATATAACTGTCAAAAGTAAAATAATGAAATAAAAAGAGATCAAAATAAAATAGTAGTTTTAAATGAAATTATATGAATATAACTCATGCTCAGGCATATTAATGGACAGATACGTTTGCCCATTCCATTGACACAATAACTTGATTTGTGTCATTAGTTATATGGGCTGGAACCATAATGCTGCAGTATGGCCTAAAGTGTGTTAAATGTCAACTCAAGTCATTATAAAATCATCTAAATTATAGCATTGAAAATCAAACAGTTCTGTAGTGCACTTACATCCTCCCATTGAGGTTCTCTCATGAAGTGCATTCCCTGCCATTAAAGTGCTCTCAAGAAATAGTAGGTCACATCTGGTTGAAATCTGTAAAGCACACAACGCAGTCTATTAAGGCTTTATGAAAAAACAGTGATGGAGAAATAAAACTAGAAATTGTCGCTAGTATTTATTTCATAGCAAAAAGGATCTTAATGGATACATAAAACCATCATTAAACATGCATGAACATTATAAATAACCATTATGTCGAAAAATATTAATAAATATGTCTGAGAATGTATTATCTGTCTTTATATGGTACAATTCAGCAAGTGAATGCTTAAAACAAGTCTAATTGCCTTTTTGACTTGAGAAAAAAAAAATCTAATTGGATTTTTTTTTTTTTAAGTGAAAGTGACGTTATGTTACGTGTAGCCAAGTATGGTGTCCCATACTCGGAATTTGTGCTCTGCATTTAACCAATCCAAGTGCACACAAACAGCAGTGAGTAGTGAACACACCAATTTTAAGTTACATTATGCATTATATTACATATTCATTTAAAACAAAATGAAAGATTTTCAAATCAGCTCAATTCTGTATCATATTGTAGAAGAAATCATTGACTTCATATAAAAATCCCACAAAATATAAAGCTAAAGTGTGCAATTTCTGTGCCACCAAATGATTATTATAAAAATTATTGTTGTCAAACATATTTTCCGAACACTCCCACCATTTTCCATTTATTGGACAAACAGCCACTGGTTGGGTCAATATTGTGGTGTTGGGTTGGTTGTGATGATCAAACAAACAAAGCAAGGTTTTGATAGCAGTTCTAACAACTAATAAAGTTATACACTTCAACTTTAACCAGGGCAATTGGATTGTTTAGTGACATTAATCTGAATGATTAATCAGATACATTGTCTTACTAAGAAAGACACAACACTTACACAAAAGTCATACACATACCTGTCTTGGACATCTGAAGTTCAGACACATACACAGTGAACATAAACTGCATTAGTCTACAGCCAGTGTACACACACCCACACACACAAGTCTATTCCGTAGTGCATCAGCCTACTTGTACTATATAGTCTACCTTGCACAAATATTCTGACTGTGTGTGCTATGTCAAGGACTGACAGCTACATATACACACATCCGGTCAAAATTTTGGACTAATGAAATTTTTAAATTTTTTTTTTTAATTTTGTAAGTCTCTTTTGCTCACCAAGGCTGCATTTATTAGAATACATTAGAAAGATTTCTGAAGGATCATGTGACACCGAAGACTGAAGAGGAAATGACTGAAAATTCAGCTTAGCCCTCATTTTAAAGTACAAAACGTTCTTTATATTGTAATAATATTTCAAAGTATTACTGTTTCTAATCAAAAGAATGCAGCTTTGGTGAGCATAAGAGACTTCTTTCAAAACAATACAAAAACCTAATTTGTGTGCATACAGATCAATGTTATCTGTAGACTTGTTGTGCAAAAATCAGTGTGGAATAATGTATCTATTCTTTATACAACTCTCTCAAAAGTACAGATAAAGTGAGTATTAAAGGGGCAGTTCACCCAAAAATCTAAATTCTGTCATCAATGTTCCAAACTTATATGAATTTCTTTCTTCTGTTGAAGACAAAAGAACATATTTTGATAAAGGTTGGTAACCAAACAGTTGCTAGCCACTGACTTCCACAGTATGGAGAAGAAAAAAAAAACTATGCAAGTCAATGGCTACCATCAACTGTTTGGTTGCCAACGTTATTGGGTGAACTATCCTTTTAAGGACATGAATACTAGTTGTGTTGAATTCAGAGCATTTCTTCCTTTTCTGAGCCAATTGCTGTGCCTCGAGATGCCAGATTTGTCAGGATCTTTTGGCAACTGCAAATTACAGGAAAAAAAAGAAAAGAAAACCAATGCAAAGTTATTTTGAAAGATCTGCCAAAAGCCCATCATGTAGTTGTTATCAACATCATTATGTTTCTTTTAAAAAGAATGGGCTATTTCATATGTTTCTCTGTAGCAACATGACCAGTCTTGACATGACAGAGGCAAACAGTGTTGATACAGAAAAAAAATGCTGCAGGTAGTCAGCTTTAAATTTAAATTATATACCTTACCGATACTACCTATACATTAGCCTTTGTTATACAGAATCACTGTCAGAGGTTCCCTACATTTGCGCTATGGGCATGAATTTGACTACTTGTTAAGGAGAGCTGAAAATTTTTTTTCAAACTGGTCAGACTTTTCATCTGCTAGATAAATAAAGCATCCCTTTGACTTACCTTAAATCAGGGACCTGAGTCATATTTACAAACAAGAATATTATAGAGACTTGGGTCAGCAATTAACTACTCAGAACACCCTAGCAACCACACAGCAATGCATTTACCATTAACCAGAACACCTTTGAAACTGCATAGCAAAACCCTGGCAACCATTTTACAATAGCATAACATTGTGGTTTTTATGCATTGATATGCACAACACAAGATTTCATGTGTTTGCTAGGAGAATTTTCCTAACTGATCAGTTGTTATTTGACAAGTGGTAATGTAATTAGCAAATTTCCAGTGATTCTAAGTTAGCTGATTAACTTAACAAAAAACTGCTTTCTGCAATTAGGTCAGAGAAAAACAAATCAGCATTACCCAACAGGAGCAGTTTCATATGCAGCTTAATTTTATAAAGCAAAAAATTTGACTAAAATATGTGAAAAACTACCTATTAAAGCATCATTACCAGAGGACCACTCATCTGCCAACCCGAGAGTTTTTGATTTACTTGCATAAATTTCATCTAAAAGAATGAAACATACTGTTACTGGTCATATCAACATAACCTAAATAGTCCAAGTGACACTAAAAGTTGTGGGAGCAGTTCTACCGGATGAATTCCCACAGACCTCTCATTCCTTCAACCGCACATGTTCTCCAGTAAGTGTTCCTGGGTGAGTTTGAGAGCATGCCTCCGTGCGGGTTCGATCTCTCATTCTGGGCTCGTGATGAGGATGAATTGTCTATCGCAGAATCGGAGGGTGGGTCTGACCGATTGGAAGCAGATGATTCAACTAAACCAGCACTTCTGCGTGCTGTGTGTCAGTCTGAGCCTGACGCTGAGATGGCAGCCGTGCTTACCCGGGCAACAGAGAGCAGCAGGCACTCAGCTGAGCTCCACCCCAGTTCCTTTCTTCCCAGAAGTGCACGAGGAGCTGATAAAATCGTGGAAGGCACCTTTCTGCCATAACACGATACACGTTTACACCGTTCTCACCACCCTTGGCAGCGGTTCAGTGAGGGAATATATGGGGGTTCCCCTGGTGGAGAGAGTGATTGCGGTGTATTTGCATGCAAGAGGCCGCTGCCTGGAGGGGCCATCCGAGACTCCCATCTAGAGCATGTAAGTTACCTCGTCCTTTGTGGCAAGAGCTTATACTGCTTCTGGACAAGCTTTGTCCACTCTGCACGCCATGGCTGTCCTGCAGGTATTCAGGCCAGGGTCTGCACAAGGGTGATCCCAACCCGGAGCATGCAGGAACTGCGTTCAGCAACTGACTATGCCATCTGGGTTACGAAGGTCACGGCGCAGGATCTGGGGAGGGTGATGTCCACATTAGTGGTCCAGGAGCACCACCTGTGGCTCAATCTGGCAGAGATGCGGGATGCTGAGAAAGTGCGCTTTCTCACTGCCCCCATTTCTCAGGTTGGTCTTTGGCGACACCATTGAAGAATTTGCGCTGCAATTCTCCATGGTTAAATAAAAAATGGAATCCATTAAACACTTCCTGCCTCGGCGTGGGTCAGGTTCTACCCCTGCACCCCGAAGTAGCAGCCTCTGTCTGTTTGCACCCAGATCTCTGGAACCTCCATGTTTTGTCCCTGGACGAGACCAGGAGTAACTCAGAGGTCTTTCACCCACAGTGGTGAATAACATTACGTAAGTTAGGGCCCCCTCTACGCGGCGGCTATATGCCTGAAATGGTGCATTTTTGTGAATTGGTGTTTTTCCCATGGGAAGGATCCTCGGAGATGTGGCAACGGATCTGTGCTATCCTTCCTCCAAGAGGGCCTGGACAGGCACCTGTCTGCGTCTACACTCAAGATGCACGTGGCCGCTATTGCAGCGAACCACAACACAGTAGACTGCAGATTGGTGGGGAAGCACGATCTGGTTATCAGATTCCTAGGAGGTGCCCAGAGGGTTGAATCCTCCAAGGCCGCGCCTCATCCCCTCTTGGGATCTCTCAGTGGTCCTTCAGGCCTTAATGAGAGATCTGTTGAGCCCCTTCAGTCAGTTGGACTCTCTATGAAGACACCCTTCCTGACTGTGCTCACTTCTATCAAGAGGGTGGGGGATCTCCAAGGCCTCTCCGTTAACGAATCGTGCCTAGAATTCGGACCAGCAGACTCTCACATTGTCCTGAGATCCTGGCCTGGATATGTGCCAAAATTCCCACCACTCCTTTTAGAGATCAGGTGGTAACATTGCAAGCTATGCCACCGCAGGAGGGGTCCCTGACCCGTCTCTGTTTTGCCTGGTGTAAGCCCTACGCATCTATATGGAATACACACAGAGTTTCAGACTGTCTGAACAGCTCTTTGTCTGCTTTGAAGGTCAGCAGAAGGGGAATACTGTCTCCAAACAGGATCTCCCACTGGATTGTGGATGCGATCCTTACTGTCTATCAGGCCAGAAGCTTACCACGGCCACTGGGTGTAAGAGCACACTCAACCAGGGGAATTGCTGCTTCATCAGCTTTAGCAAATGGTGCCTCATTAGCGGACATTTGTAGAGCTGCAGGGTCGGGTTTCACCTAATACATTTGCCAGATTCTACATTCTGCGAATGGAACCAGTTTCATCCAGAGGTTTGAGCACTACCTCTTGAACTCAGGTGGCTGGTAGGGTGTAGAGCTTGCATTTAGCGACTTCCCCTCTCTGAGGTGATAATGTGCGCTTACTGAGTCCAATTCAGTTCCTTCTTATTAACCCTGGACTACCCTTCCATCACTCAAGCACTCCCTTACATAACTGAGTTTAGTGGAGGAACTTGCTATAAGAATCCATTATGAGCAAGTATCCCTCAAGTGAACTATCATAATGGATTAGTGCTCCATATGTTGTGACTCCCTTTGGCGGCCCCATATGTGTATTAGTCCACTACTCTGTTCCGATATAGGATTCAGTGTTTCCCCTAGACAGAGAGTCCGTCTGTCGCAGTTTAGCAGCTGTGGCGTTTAGTATAGGGACCCCTAGTGTCTGAACTTTGACACAACGTCGAAGTGACCGACTGAACGTGAACGTCTCGGTTACATATGGTAACCCTCGTTTCCTGATGGAGGGAACGGAGACGTTGTGTCCCTTATGCCACAACTCTGAACTACTTCTGAGTGGGTTGAGACACTTTTCGACTCAGAACAAAACGAGAGATCAAATGTCACGCTGGCCTATTTATACCCAGATGTCTGGGGTGTGGCCAGCTATGCAAATTTTGCTTGCCAATTTCATTGGCCTTTTCTCAAATTATGTCATTATTACACTATTTTAATATAATGAATTCTAGCAGTGGATCAAGCAAGTGTAAATTGGTCTAAATTTGCATAATGGAAGGAATGTAAATTATGTAAAACATATCAATGTGCAAATAGATTTATTCAAAATCTACCTGTAAATACAAATGCATACCGGTTGTGTAAACCACTACAATCTAATCACAACCCATCTACTCTTGACATTAAAATATCCTACGGTGTCTGGATGTTGTTGTCTACATTCAAGTGAGATGTTTATGCAAATATACATGGCCTTTTCCATGGAGGCTTATATGAAATATGGAATATGAATATGCTAGTATTTCGTAGACATTAATGAGGTTAAAAACAAACAGCTAATTTGAATATTTCTTGAGAGTGTAAACACAAGAACGCCTATCCAGATGCAGAATGGAAATGGTTAGAGGCAGATGTGTAACATCTGACAGACTGACCTTATGAAAAATGCTTCTCTTTTCTAAAGTCACAATATATTCTTTATTATTTTCAAACCATGTTCGTGTGGTGAGTCTAAAACCCGGTATATACCCTGAAATGTTTATGTCACTTCGTTTCAGACACAGCACTGAAATCACAGCAAAGAAAGGTGATCCAGTTAACATTTGGTCATACAACAGTTTTATGGTTGTATTCAAATGAGAATCAAAATCACATCTGAGATGAATCCATATTTTCACATTCACTGTAAACATATACTCCCATTCACATCAAAATCAAAAAGAACAATTCTAAATGTTTGACCATAGAGAAGATTAACATGCTGTTATCTTTTTTCTTTTAAATATATACGCAATTAAATCACATTAATAAATTAATTCCACATGTATAACAATTCATAAAATGAAAGGAACTAATAATAAAACATATTAAAACTAGGAAATTTCATACATAAATATAATATTGCAACCTGATATTGTGCATATCGCTGGAACGACCATTATATTCAAAACAACCAAACATTTTTGTGAAGTATGAGTGTGTGGTTGGATTCTACAGGAAGTGATGTGTTTGTGTGTTCGAGGCAATAAGGAATTTATTATATCTCGGTGGTTCTGTATTGACATCATTAGTTGGTGTGGGCTTTTACCTTTTCTATGCCTCCTCTGAGTCCCTTACGACCACAAAAAAGACAGTATATCTATTTTTCTGTCACTTCCCTTCATTTCTTTTCCTGCTGTCTTCTTTTCTATAACACAATAAATATACTTTGCACACCTTTTCCAAATATTTGGCAGTGTATAAAACTGTATAAATTGACTATCACTTTTTTTCAATATTCTAGACAACTATAGAAATATACTCAAGAATTTAGATGAATGAAAATTTAGATGAATGAACATTGACACTTACTACACTGTTGTGCTGTGAGCAGAGAATTATCTTCCTGCATTTGCACTCTGCATGCAGGCAAGGTACGGACAGATTCAAGGGTGGGGAGGGTCAAAGACTTTTTCCACTTGGTGTCGTCAGAGACACGAACGAGTCGCAGGTCTTGTGAGCACCGAGTTTACCTTCTCTGAAATTCCCCAACATACTTGATTTCAGAGATTGCACCCGAGACTAATCATACAGGTAGTGCATTTTGTCACAGTTCAGGCTGGAATGGAAATTTAATCTTTGAACTCTGAACAGTCTTTGAGGACCGTGCCTCAGTGCAGCTTTTACATCGAAATGCATTCGTACATGCATTTATAAGCCGTTCAAACAGTGTAACAGATGTTCTGCTGCCTTTCCAAAAACTCAATCAGGTTTGGATCTGCTAAACAATTTCTTTATTTCAGAGCATGTGATTGTGTGCAAGTACACGCCTGTCATTTATGCTATTACTTTGTATGTGGTATTCCTTTTGTTTTGGTCAAGAGATTCTATTTTATACCTAACGTCGTCCTTTCAGTAGTTTGAGATCATGTTTTGTTTGTGCCTCTTGCATGTGCATGTGTATTTTTGTGTGTAAAAGTGCAGAATGTGGATATTCACGTATGTTTATATATATTCAATTTTTTTGGTTGCTTGTGTTGCGTGAAAAAGGAAACTCTTTGGAGCTGCCCCTGTACTTCCAAGCAGCTTTTGCTGCTCTTCCTTCGTTCAAAGGCGCAAGAGCGTCCTGCCCACAATTTTTGATGTTTTCTGGAAGACACAGAGCTGCCGCTCGACTAGAGGGGAGGACCTGATGTAAAGTTGAACTCTGACTTCTGTTCAGACAGATAAGTCCAAGAAGGGAAACAAAATATATTCCAGACTTGCTTGCCTTATAGTCAAAAAGCTTTACAACCCAGCCAAGAGTTCCACGATTAAGCCATATCCTGGTGGAAATATCCATGCATGTCTTTTTATAGTCTTCCAGACCTCGTTGCACTCTCTATCAGACATCAGATTCAATGCTTGGCATCCTCTTGTAGACACGCCGAGCTCCCCCAGCGCTCATTGCTCTGGGAGTGGTGTATGTGGCGACAGGGGGAGGGGCTACATAAGGCATGACATGCTCAGAATAATAGAGTTCAGGGGTCGGAATCCCCATGCCGAGCACATTGCCATCAGCCTGGCCTAATGTGAGCGGCACAAGCTGCTTATAAATGTCTGTGGAGCTGCGGCCGTGAGCTAGACGCTGGTCGTCACGAAGCGTCTGGAGAAATGGGTTTTCAGTTGGACGTGCCGGATACATTGACTTGCTGCGACGACCAATCCCGAGTCCGCTGACACCCACCCCCGCGAGCGTGTGGTTTAGGTGAACCGACTGATTTTTTGGGGGCTTGTCCGGGATCAGAGTCGCCGAGGGAACATTAGCGTATGGCGTGTTGTCCTGCAGACTGACCCGCCGTGAGGAACTCTTCTGGGGCAGATTCTCATATGAGTGCTGGCGGATGATTACACCCTCATTCTGGTAGTGACTAATAAGACCATCGCCTTCTTGGTCACTCTGGGGAAGATAGGCTGTGAAGGAAGCATCAGGCTGAGGGAGAAAAGGAGAGAAGGCCCTGTCAACACTTCCACCGCCAGTGCCCCGTCCATCTGGATAGAGGAATTGATCTTCGCTGATGTCATACAGGTTTCCAGAGTGCAGACAGGCATCGCAGCGATACTGAGGAGACCGTACAGTGTAAAGCCCAGAGTAACTGGACACTTTTGACAGGCAGCTACGGCAGTGTGTCTGTCGTGGATCCTGAGTAGAACCAGGCCCGCCGGTGATGCTCCCTGCCCCACCAGGCTTTCCGTATGTGTTGTATTTCTTATCCTTTGCAATGGCGGTTTGCATCACTTCTGGTTCATGGGCCTGGGACAGCAGACTGCTGTTGAGCTGCAGGATTGGCTGCTGCTCGGAGGAAGAGGATGGCCGGTGCTTGTTGTCACGGTGATCACTGAAGATATCCGGGTAGTGCAGCCCATGCTCCTGATCAATGGAATCAATTGTATAAATCTGACTTCCCTGGCTACTCTGAGAATAGATCTGAGCACTGTGGTTACTCTGCTGACTGGGCTGGCTTCGGAGAGTTGAAAGCTCCACGTCGCACAGATCCCGCGGTAGGCGGTTCCGTTTCCGAAGTGTTTCTTTTAACTTGTGCTGCTTTTGCAAGTCCACCCGACCGGAGCAATCTGACATATCTGAGCGGGCGGGTGCATCTTCAGGCAAGTAGCGCTGGCTCTTCATAGGTAGGGTCTCGGTAGGCTGCGGGACAGACGGTGGGGAATTATCCCCAGGTTCTTGGTTCTGCCGTAGAGTCTCCACAGACTTCTTCCACAGAGCACGTGGCTTAGAGGCTGGAGGTCGAGCGGTCTCACCTCCGCCTACTGAGCCACCATTTCCAGCAACACCTGGCTGAGCATCCGTCAAGCTCAAGGCATGTTGCCCTGGCAACAGAGTGCTGTTAAGGGGCTCTTTGTGACGGTTGCTGAGCATGGTGCTGGCATTGCTGTATGGTACGTTTTTCTGGGCAAGGTTGTTGCCTTTTGCTCCGTCCATAAATTCCAGAAAGCCCGTGGTAGGACGGAGATTGCTACTCACGGGCCGTTTGGGTGAGGTAACTCCAAGGGTGGTGATCTCTTTAGCCGATTTCAGAAGGTGCAACATGTTGGCCTGAGGACTGAAGCCCAACTCTGGGGTTTTCTTCATCTCAATATGGACACCGTGAATACAGCTCCAAATCCCCTATAGGTGGAATGGAGACAGAAAGGTTACAGAAAGAAGTTCATAAGTGGAGGCTAACACCCAAAAGTACATATTAACACAATATTTC
Organism: Sinocyclocheilus rhinocerous; assembly: GCF_001515625.1. Taxonomy (NCBI): domain Eukaryota; kingdom Metazoa; phylum Chordata; class Actinopteri; order Cypriniformes; family Cyprinidae; genus Sinocyclocheilus; species Sinocyclocheilus rhinocerous. The sequence continues at coordinate 800,695 of NW_015658759.1, read as the reverse complement.
TCAATATAGTCCAACTGTATTTTTTCTTGGGTCTACAACTCTATAAATCAATGAAATAAAGTAATATATCCTGCTGTGACAAACGACCGCACCCTGTAATTATATTCTAGAGATGGTGGCTGGTGCTATTATATTCTGTTATATAAGCTCTTTCTTATTTCGCAGCAAAAAATGTGTTTGTCAGCACATAAGCAGCAATTCCTACACTGATGAAGCTTTATGACGACTGTGGTAAACAGCCACCATGACATGTTAATATGTCAAGATTGAGCAGATAATGGTTGCCTTCAGCAACGGAACTTCTCTAGTTAATTTACCATTGTGTTTCTGTGACATACCCTGCTGATAGTGAAGAGAATTCCTGGCCGACCAGAACAGAGACCATTGAAACAGTAACGTAGCCTCCAGTAGAAGAGGTGCTCCCAGACAAAAGTAATTAGCGACAGAGCCATGGCAGCCGCGAGCATATAGAACACACCAGCCATATTATCCACATCCAGCTGACTGCTCATCACTTCATTCTTCTCATTATGACAGATACCAGTCAGCCACTGGGCCTCCAGCTCTTCCATCTCACCTAATACACAACACAACATCACAGATTTAATGCTTATGCACAGACTCACAGAAAAGCAGGCTCGCATTCTGGCTCTGTTCCAAACACTAGCGATCTCTTTACCTGGGCAGCATTTCTACGCATTTCAGGCAAGCTCCCGATGCAAAGGCTGTTAAATAGGTAGCAAAATAATTTTGCTTTGTGAGATATCTTGTTGAATAAACCAAATAAAAAAAATAATCTTTTTAGTTATATATTTTTTTTATCTAAAATAGTATAGTTAAATCTGAAATAACTATACTGAAAAAAAATTTGCCCAAAAAATGTATAATCAGAATTTACTAGTGAATTTCACAATTAATTACAAAGAAATAGCAAGTAATACATTGAATTAAATGTGATTTTTTTAAAGTATAAACATAAGTATAAATTTTCTTGTAAAAAAAAAAAAAAACACTCCAATAATCTTTATTTATAACTTTGAAAAATCATTTTTACAGTGTATTTACCCATGATTTCACTCCCTGGAATATCTCCTTCTGATTGGTTGCTTGCAGCATTCTGCAGTAAAATTTTTAAATAATTGCAAATTTGCATATTTTAAATTGCATATTTGACCTCTGTCCCTGGCTATCAATCTCCTACACTGTTGTAGTTTTGCTCACTTTCTTCTACCATTCAAAAGTTTGGGGTCAATAAGATTTTTCAAAATGTTTTGAAAGAAGTCTCTTATGTTCATCAAGGCTGCATTTACTTTATCAAAAATACAGGAATTTTTTTTATTTTGAAATATAATTACAATTTAAAATAATGGTTTTCTATTTGAATATATTTTAAAATGAGTATCAGTATTTCATGTTCAAGCTCACATCTATTCTAATCAAATGAGTCACTTGCAATTCATGATATTTATGCTGCACATCTGGGTGAGTGTTAACAGGTTTTATCCTGTTTCGAAACAATCATTTATGAAGTTACATTTAATTTAGGATGCTGCCTATGCAGAGAACAAGGAATCTCACTAAGGTTAGGAACAGAGATAGTGTTTAATACAGAGGTCATGAAATAAGTGAAATAATAGGAAAGAAAAGCAGGAAAACACTGATACCATCTCCAATGATCCCGAGGATAGCAAGGTCAACCAGACGTTTCCAGCAGGATCCTTTCTGCAGGGCAATGCCATATCCTGTTGTGGCAAAGATGTAGCCACTGCCAATAGTTACTAGCTTACAGCCATCATCACGCCCCGCCATATAGTTGAGCACAGCAGCGTCATATATGAAAGCATCCAGTTTACTGTACAGACCAAAAAAGCACAATTAGTGGCTTATATATATATAGAGAAAAATTAACATTATGTCTACCAGAAATAATCTTGTTGGCAATGCAAAAAATTTGCATATCCCAGCCGTACCCTGTCTTGAGGCTGACCAGTGCATCCTGAACTCCAGTCTGATGGTATTTCACCATGTATTGGTGCATGTCTGGGTAGTTTTTCCTGATGTTTCGCTCTGTGCTCCCATTAGGCACGGTCCCGAAGCGAAACGGTGGTGAATAGGAATAGGGACTCTGAAACTAGAAAAGATAGAAAAAAAAATATACATCAATTACACGAAGAACAGTGAGGGCAGCTTTAAGAGATACATGGACAGAATCAATACAAGCTCAAATACAGAAACGTATCCGGGGGAGATAAACCTAGTAACTGGTGTAGTTCAGACGCTCCATCTTGTAAATTTATAATGACATATGGATGCTTTCTCAAAACCTAGTGAGCTGCCAACTAGACAGCACACTGTAAAATATGTTTTGTCAGGTAGCCTGAGAAATGTGCTTCATGTGGTAACATCTAAATTAACCGGTTTTATTCAAGTCAGAGAAATTATTTATTACGACTTGAATGAACCGGAATACATTAGTTTACACTAGCAAAAAAAAAAAAAA
>NW_015658759.1:791342-795076 GCF_001515625.1 Sinocyclocheilus rhinocerous | reverse complement strand
AAATAAATAAATATATATATATATATATATATATATATATATATATAGTGGAAGACAATAATGGATGGATGCATGGGTAGAATGATAGACTAAAAGAATGACAGATTGGTAGACAGACAGACAGATAGATATATAGAATTATCCTGTTGTGGCAAAGATGTAGCCACTGCCAATAGTTACTAGCTTACAGCCATCATCACGCCCCGCCATATAGTTGAGCACAGCAGCGTCATATATGAAAGCATCCAGTTTACTGTACAGACCAAAAAAGCACAATTAGTGGCTTATATATATATAGAGAAAAATTAACATTATGTCTACCAGAAATAATCTTGTTGGCAATGCAAAAAATTTGCATATCCCAGCCGTACCCTGTCTTGAGGCTGACCAGTGCATCCTGAACTCCAGTCTGATGGTATTTCACCATGTATTGGTGCATGTCTGGGTAGTTTTTCCTGATGTTTCGCTCTGTGCTCCCATTAGGCACGGTCCCGAAGCGAAACGGTGGTGAATAGGAATAGGGGCTCTGAAACTATAAAACAGAGAAAAAAAATACATCAATTACATGAAGAACAGTGAGGGCAGCTTTAAGAGATACATGGAGGGAATCAATACAAGCTCAAATACAGAAATATATCCGGGGAGATAAACCTAGTAACTGGTGTAGTTCAGACACTCCATCTTGTAAATTTATAATGACATACGGACGCTTTCTCAAAACCTAGTGAGCTGCCAACTAGACAGCACACTGTAAAATATGTTTTGTCAGGTAGCCTAGAAAATGCGCCTTATGTGGTAACATCTAAATTAAGTGTTTTTTTATTTGAGTCAGAGAAATTATTTTTTATAATAATACATTAGGTTACACAAAAAAGTAATTTTTAATGTGAAAATAGCTTCCTATAGCACCATCTGCATATTTGTACTTTTTACAGGGCATTTTAAGCATGCACCAATGTGTGTGCCATCCATAGATAAGGTAATTTCACAATGGATTTGTGCTGAGCTCAGCAACAAATGATAGCCAAGATGGCTGACAGAGCCAAAGTTAGATGCTGTCTATAAATGTAGGTATATATTAAGTTAGAACTTCAGTGTCAACAAGACACAAATGCTGCCCGGGACGTCAAGCACCTATTTTTTGAGGAGGCGCAAGTGCCAGCCCTGCAGAGTTCTAGGCAAGATAAGACATTATTAAAAGAAAAACACACATTAACTACTTAAAAGTTCTCTACATACACTACCATTCAACAGTTTGAGGTCATTAATTATTATTATTTATATATTTTTAAACACAATCATACTTATATTCAGCAAAAACACATGAAATTGATAAAAGTAGCATTAGAGACATTTGTAATGTTACAAAGGATTTCTATTTTAAATAAATGTTGTTCTTTTGAACTTTCATCAAAGAATCCTGATGTAAAAGTGTATAAAAATATATTTAAGCACAACTGCTTCCAACATTGATAATAGTAAGAAATTTTCCTTGAGCAGTAAAGCAGCATATTAGAATGATTTCTGAAAGATCATGCGACACTGAACACTGGAGAAATGATGCTGAAAATTCTGCTTTGCCATCACAGAAATATGTCCTATTTTAAAATATATTAAAATAGAAAACAATAACAACATTTCACATTATTACTGTTTTAATATTTTACTGATCAAATGAATGCAGTCTTTTAAATGGTAGTGTGAATATCAGACAGAATAATCTAGTCACGTATTTTATTTCCATCCTAACATACAGTTACAGGTATAGATATGCATACAGGTTAGAGTTAGAGAGACAGTAGACAGCTCAGTATATTTCACAATACACAAAAAATACCTTTCTGTCACTGAGCCCTGTGACTTGATCCACAAACTCCTCTTGGATCATAAAGGCAGCCAAGTTGGCAGTGTAGCTGGCCAGGAAGATCACAGCGAAAAAGGCCCAAACGGACACAATAAATTTACTGGTAGTGCCCCTGGGGTTCTGTACTGGGACAGAGTTGTTGAACACCAGACCCCACAGCAGCCAGATAGCCTTTCCAATGGTGAAGGAGGGTCCATGAGGGTCTATAGAAATGCATAACAAGAAAGAGGGAAACTCAGTGAGTAGGAAGTCATAAGAGCTTTGTGGATCTACAGATACTCTATCTTGACAGATACTTTAATCTTGAGATTTTAAAATTTTAACTCTGCATTCTGGCTGTTTCAAAGCAGATGTAGGTTGACTGTGTGGTTGAGGTTGTGTATCATACCTTTGCCCTGTGCTAGGTTTCTATTGAAACCGAGTGGACTGATGAATTCAAAGAGGAAAACAGCGATTGCTGTGACGATGAGTAACATGACAAGACAGACAGACAGACAGACAGATAGATAGATAGATAGACAGACAGACAGGCTGAATGATAGATAGACAGACAGAATGAAAGACCGATAGATTGATAGACCGATGGACAAACAGAAAGCCAACATATAGATAGATAGACAGACAGACAGATGGACAGATAGATGGAACGATAGATAGACAGACCGAAAACAGATAGATAGAATGATTGACAGACAGACAGAACAACATACAGACAGACTTAATGATATACAGATAAACAGGTAGATAAACAAACAGACAGACCGATAGTACGAAAGATTGGTAGATTGATAGAGAGACAGAAAGATACGTAGATAGACAGCCAGACAGACAGGGAAAACTGACATCCATGTGACTGAAATTAAAACTGATGATTCACTCATTAGGTTATTTAAAGTGACTAACCTCCCCCACCATGCCGTTCCACACATTATTGATCTTCTTTCCATGTTTGCCATTTGTGACCAGGTAAAGATCATAGGTGAACTTTACATTTCTGGCAATCTTCTTCAGGATGTCTATACAAAAGCCCTTGCAGCACTTCTTGATATAGGTGCCCTCTGTGATATTACTGCAGCATATACAGGCACAGCAATACAGAAAACAGCTGATACTGAGAAAGATTGAAGATAACTCAATCTAATAGGTTCTAAATATATAACACAAAAGTTCATAACCACATTAGAGACTGCACAATTATTTCTGTATTGCCCAGGAAAAGAAAGCTCTCATGCTAAAGGTTAAGATAGTATGCCTGTGGAACTAGATTATTCAAATTAGTATTAGCTGCAAAAGTTAAATAAATAAAACAAAACTCACTCTTTAATGTGTTTCCGGCAAGGTACAGAGTTGCGCGTGCATGTGCCAGTAAGAATGTCCACATCATCCACTATAACAAAGGGTCTTTCCTCTAGAGTCACAATGCTCAAGTGGTTCTCATCAGCGTCCATGTCCCCGAATGAGTTATAACGTGGCCAAACTGGAAACTTCAACTGCAACGTGTGGTTTTCCCATCGCCCCATCTGTAGACATACACACATAAACATTGGCTCACAAATAAACAAGGTCTGAAGGTTCTACTAAAGTGGCCTCCATTATTATAAGTTTGGGGAGGAAAATGTGATTTTGTGCTCTTCAAAACAAACCAAAGGAATGTTACACTGTTACACTTGTATATTTTATCCAGCAAGCAAATAAGTCACTGGGACCCAGGTCTATCTTTCCTTCAGCTTTCTGTATTATATGTCATCTCATTTGCTCTCTCTGTTTATGCACTTATACTGTATGTGGTTGACAAAAACAAACTGTAATGTCTAGATTTTAGGGTTTTACACACACACACACACACACACACACATATATAAATATATAT
>NW_015658759.1:779359-790939 GCF_001515625.1 Sinocyclocheilus rhinocerous | reverse complement strand
CACACACATATATATATATATATATATATATATATATATATATATATAAATGGAGTATAAATATGCTTGTCAAGTTTTTAAACAGAGGATAAAATACCTCCCATACCTTTTGTTGTTGATGTTAAAGGCCGTCCAATCAAACTTTATGGTATTTTGGTGCAAATTCATCTGTTCACTTTGTAATATGACTAATACTAATATTATATTTGACCCAGTATTTGTTCCATGTGTTAGACTGGTAAATCACACTTGTGCTGCTGTTTATGCATTAGCAAAATTCTGTTTTACCATTGAGCCTGTCATGTTAATAATTTCGCACATTGTTTTGCCTGTGCAGTTCATGCTAATATTAATCAATGTTAATGTTGGATTTACAGGACATTTTTGTTACTTTTGTACAATAACCAATTTTAGTTGCAACTTGAAATTCAAGATAATATCGGGTGTCCTCCTCATACAAAACCAGTTATGAAATCACAGTTTTAAATAATCTTGTGTGGTAAAAAATAATTTTTAGAAGTACGACAGTGTCTTAAAACTGCATGTGTACTAATTAAAAAAGAAAAAAAGCTGTTTAAAGTAGTTTGAGATAGCATGGCAGACTGTGAGATACTGCTGTTTCTGCTTGAAATGCCATGTCAACTCATGTAACAACGTGTCAAATGTACCCCATGCATTCTTTGTGCAAGTTATGCATTATTTCAAGTGTGTTTGTTACTTTGTTGCTGCTTGATATGCCATGTCAGCTACCCATGTATTGACATAATGTGTCAAGTTTACCCCATGTATGTGCACTGCATTCTTCATGCAATAGTTATGTGTTTCCGTCAAGTGCATGTGCTCGTCTATATGCTCCGATTACACGATCGGCTCACACCCTGTTCTAGCCCCGCTGCAGTGAGAAATTATTAGTGTCACACTTTTCACACAATCACTGCAGGGTTTTAATATGAGTGTGTCTGTCTTCACACACACTGCAGGGCACTGTCAAAACACACAGCATCCAACACACCTCAAAGAAAAAAAAACAACTCATTAAAAGAATGCATGAGTGAGCAAACGATTACGAAAACGAGTGTGTGAAGCACCGAGATAGAATAGGAGAACATGTAAAGCTAATTAGAGAAAGGGCACAAAGACAGAGAATGGATTACTGTACAAAAAACAAGCAAAATATTTATGCTAATAGCCAAAATAGAGAGAGAGAGATGAAAAAGGGCATTAACCAGCACAATCAAATTGGATGGAGACACATGTGCAGTCTTCCCCAATTTAAAGCTAGAAGTAATTTCAAAATAAATCAGTTATGAAACCAATGCCTTAATAAGGGCTATTTTCACTCTTTATGACTAAGTAAACAATATTTTAAGTCATGTGCATGAAAAAACCCCAGGCTGTGATATGGAAAGTACAAATGAAATGTTATTTTTCTTTAATAGCAAAGTCCAGTGCATTTTCAGTCACAGTCACAAAAAGGCTTTGAGCTAGTAAACAGAATATTGATTGATTGCTTATGGTTCCAGAATCCCCTTACAGGCAAAGCTAACAGAAGAAAATGAAGATTTGGGAGGGATATAAATATTAAAGGCTCTTACCTTCTCCCATTCCCTCTGCGTGTTCAGAACAATGACAACAAGTTTGGGATTGACTTGGTAGCCATCGTCCATGAACGAATGATCTCTGCCCCCTAGATTGACTCCCATCATATATCTGCAACACACACAGACACAAAAACCCCAAACAGTTAAATATCAGCAGAGTTACAAGATGCTTTAAGGTTTCAGGGCTCGACAATAAGGACTGCCCGATGGCCTGGGGCCAGTGTGAAAGACGCTTGGGACAGTTGACGGATTTGTCACTGGCCCAATCGGGTAACTGCTGCATCGTTACGAAAGTTTAACATCTGCATGTGTTTTTAAGCCTTGCTAATTAACAAATTCAAGTGATTTTAAAGCATTCAAGCAAGACACGAAAGACAATTCCATTCAGTACTCAAGCACTGTTCTTTGTGTATTAATCGATAGAAGCACCGGTCGACCAGCCATTTTTTTTTTTGCTTGCACACAAACTGCATTGCAATCATTTTTCAAAATGTCATTTGTGTGGAAATATTACGAAGTCTGTAATCGGGTGTTAACAGAGGCCAGAGACGCTAAAGACAGATGCAAAGAGGAGAAAATACTGTAGCAGGAAGAGCAAACTCGCTGTTCAAAATTCACACAATATTGGAAGAAAATCCTATTGAATTGGGGGTGGAGGTTTATATGAATGTATCTCTGAGGGGAACTGAATGTCTTCAGAAAAGATTACATGGCGCTTTCTTTTTATCTTGCATCTGTAATGCATATTGAAGTAGTATTTCTAAGTGCAGCGCTGCTTTGTTTACAGCGGTAACCAAGGAAACGCTGTATCGCTGCTGTTCCAGAAGCGACACCTGCTGTCAGAGAGTGAATTTGCATCTCATTCAGTCCGTCTGCTGTTTTTGTTTCGTCCAGATATGTTTTATATTGTATAATTTCACAAAGTTAAAATCAGACCATTCTGTTTTTTCTTCAGATTTTCCAATTATACAAATTAACTTGAATCAAAAACTGCACGTTACATGTGTGTAGCATTTGTGTTCTAAATGCAGTGATTGCCTCTAATTTCAAATGGCTACAGACATTAATCAGTTTCTGTACCCGAACACCTACAAACCTAAAAACCTAAAGCAGTTTAATTTGTATCTTTGTTCTATATATTTAATTGTGTAATTGCTTGTAATTTGTTCATTTGTTCTTATTTACTGACTGTCCACTTGTCTTTAATAATGTTTAAACTTAATATATGTTAAGCTAGTAGTTTTTGCTGTGGTATCGAAACTGGAATCGAGAATTGTAAAATTTAATTGGTGTCATATAAGCTTATTTAGTAGATTAAAATATAACATAGTTCAAAAACTGTGATAACTGCAACTATTTTATTTTTTTGTGGCAGGGCCAGTGAAAATGTTGCCAGAGCAAGTAAAAATTTTAAGCATTGGTCCGACTGGGCCAGTAGAAAAAATCCTTAGCGTTGAGCCCTGGGTTTACTTGTTATATTGTTTTTGGACCAAAGTTGTTTTCATTGACTAAATGTGTTTTCAAACTGTTTGGGGGTGGAATGCAAGTCATTTAATGAAATATAAGTGAAAAGCTCTAAGGTAAACAATATAAATAACGTCCGACTGAACACCATTAGGTGCCTTATCTATTTTCGCAAGACATTAAATTGCCTTTTAATCTTAAACGAGTTAAATCAATCTATCCCAGTTCCGTATTTTTGTAGCCAAAACCCAAAATTCAATGAGCCAGCAAACACATAAACACAAAGTCTTGCAAATGCATTTAGACCCTCAACTAATTCATTTTAAATGGACAAATTATGCATTGTTTCTCATCTTTCAATGCATTAAAACTATAAATTATTTTAATGTGGAATGTCTGAAGTATTCTGAACAACAATAACAACATCAATTTAAAGTATTCAATTTAATATTTTGTAGATCCACCCTTTGTTGTAAAGACAAACACTTTTTGTGGTGTGTATGTTAGAGCTTCACACTCTACATACAGGTGTTAATTTGCCTTTTAATTGAATTCTGGCAGATTTTCTTCAGGTTGTTCAGGTAATAGGATGACACTTATGCTGTTCGCAAACTTATTTTCACAAACTGATGTTGTAGGACATTCACCTTTATGTTCTTAAATCTGGCACTAGTTTCTTTTTTGTTTCAGAAACAGGTTCTCTTGTGTCTTTCAGCATTTGTTTTTCATTCATTCTGTAGGCATACAATAGCTTTGTACTGTATAAGAAACTACAGTTTACACCAAATTGTTATTAACTCATAAATCTTCTCATCTGCATAGACTACTTTCATGGTGCTTCTTGACAGGAGCTTCACAGACCCAGTCTTCTTTCAAAGCCTCAATATTTTTTTTTTTATCCATTTTTTTGTGTTCGATGGAAGAAAGATGGTCACAGGTTAGGAACCACACAAAGGTGAGTAAATAATGCCAGAATTGGGCAAACTGGGAACATTAGCTAAAAATATCTTATTCTAGTTACATCTGACAAAGTGGTTTCTTTTGCTACATCATCCTACCATATGGTGCTATGATAATGCTTGACTGCTCATTCCATCTTTTACTTTGATCTCAACTGCTGAACTCTGTAACTCTTTCAAAATTATCTCTAGCCTCTCTTACAACTCTGCTTGTTTGTGCAGAGAGTTTTGAGGGATGATCTTTTCTAGATGGCATCTGAGGGGTTTGTGGTAATTTCCACTTCCTCATAATTGAACCAACACCACTGGGACATCCAAAGATTTGGACATTGTTTTGTAACCTTTTCCTAAAGCATTTGTCTAACATTATCGCTGACATATTTAAAATGCTCTTTAGACTTCATTTTCACAGCTGTCCTTTAGATTAACAACCTGAATAATTATCCCCTAGCCGTGACATTTTTGTTTATCTAGGAAAGGTTATAATGACTCACAGGTATAATCCAATTGTACCTGTTCATATCCACCACCTTGATTTTTTATTTTTTTTTAAGTTGTTAACCGATTAAAAATGTATCAAATTCATTTTGTGCTGATTCCTTTTTTAATGCGTTGCTTTTTAAAAACAATTAACTACTTAAATTGTACTAAATTAACAACCATACAATGTTTGTGAACTTAAAGCTTCTGTAACCTGTAAACACTGAATATGCATCCAGCATATTTAATTTTTTTTAAGGATTGATATTACATTAAACTTATTAATTTACTTTTTCAGTGCTTAAAAGTAAAAATGTCACAGATACTGTACTTAAACAATGATTTGTAATTAACTAAAAATATGGTTTGGCTAAAGAATTCGTTCTCTCTCTCAAAAAGAAAAGAAAAAAAAAGTCTGTCATGTACTCACCCTCAAGGTGTTCCAAACCCATAAAATGTTCTTTCTTCCGTGGAAAACAAAAGGAAATTAAAATCTTGACATCTGCCCTAAATCTCCTGGAAAAACAATCAGCATCTTTTCAATTAAATGTTGATCCAGTTCACAAAAACAGTCTGACTCAACAGTTCACAGGAGGGGAAGATTACTATTATACACAAAGCTATCATATGGCTTCAGAAGACTTGGAATACACAAGTTGTATGGACTACTACTATCATACTTCTACAGTGCTTTGAAACTCGATAGCTTCAGTCCCCATTCACTGTAATGGTATGGTAATGAGCGACCAGTCCAGTTATTCAAAATGTCTCCATCTGAATCACATGGAAGATGGTCACATGTGGTTTAGCTCGACATGAGAGTGAGTAAAAAGACATAATTTACATTTTGGGTGAACTCAGATGGCACAAACACGCACAAACTCTCTTCGGAATTTAATTAAGAAACAGGAACATAACTAAATGAGGTTTAGCTTCAGGCAGAAATGAAAAGAACAGGGTCAGAGCTACACCTGCTACTCAAATACAGCTTCTGTTGTGTGTGTTTATTTGTTAGTGTGTCTTATTCATATATTAGAGATTTCCACAGTGCAAAAATGAAAATTGATTTTTGTAATAGCCGTCACAGAGTTTTCTCTTAAACAAACACATAATTCTGTGCATCTAATCTCACTGATTGAGAAACAGAGAGATGGGGGAGAGTATAATATACTACACACTACGCAGGGGACCTTTATTTTCCATAGTCTTCTGGAAATTATCGAAAGCTTATGACTAATTATGACAGTGAGAGTTTGTGGTTTATAAAATGTCATTTCAAATGGCTTTCTGTACACAGAGCCTATTTATGCGGGATCTCAATTAACAGTGAAATGTTAGTCAGAGATTAGATGTAGTTTAAATGCATATTAGGTGATGATAGTTCCACATGGAGCCACGAATGCTATTAATCTTTCTCTGGTCAGGTCTTTGTTAGTGCTGTGCTAAAGTGTATGATCACTAACAGGGCTGTCATGATTGTGAAATTCTGGCTCATCATGAAAAATGATTGCAATAGACCGTTTTGTTCAAATGAAGCAGAGGTCATTTCATATTTACAAATTGGAATCCTTGAATAATATATCAGGCTTCATAATACAAATATTGCACCTGGGTATAAAATAATAATAATAATAATAATATTATGTGTATATACACACACACATACACAATATATATATATATAAAATAAAATAAAATAAAATAAAGATGACAAAAATATGTACAGTAAAATTTCATGTCTTACAAATATATTCCATTCACAGTTGTTTTTTGGAAACCAGCCAACCTGAAGGAATATTTTTTTATTATGTAATAGTAATAAAAAAAAATGTTTAACACTGTTTATTAAGTTTTTACAATAAAATATACAGTACAAAATACAAATTAGCCTGAACAGATCTTCCCCATATAACCCTATGATGACATACCCCTACAACCCTAAATCTCCATCCCATAGTGCCTAAATGAAAATAAATGAAACAAATATTGATTAAAAAAGTAAAAGATAGATAGATGAGGTCTATATATTCTGTCCTGTTGATATACTATAAATAAAAATTGGGTAGCTTAAGTCCACCATTCCGGAATGGCATAAATAGCACACTTAACTTGACTCGCGGCACTTTCCCTTTCCATAAGAATCTAGAAATAATTCCATGAAGATCCTTAAAGAAAGACTTTGGCAATACAGGAGGGAGTGTCTGGAACAAATATAAAAATTTTGGCAGAACAGTCATTTTAATAGAGTTTACTCTGCCAATTAGAGAGATAGGGAGGGATTTCCACCTATCTAGATCCCCTTCTTTTAAGTAAGGGGGCATAGTTTAAGTTATATAATCGAGAAAGATCCCTGGGTATTTGTAATCCCAAATATGTGAATTTATCTGTACTCCAAGAAAAGGGAAAGTTCTTAAGGGCTAGTCGAGTAGCAGCCATGTTGAGAGGCAATAGTAATAAATTCTGTCCTAATTTCGTTCACAATTTTTTTTTAAGGCAGGCCAATCAAATTCAGACCAAAAAAAGACCTTTAAAAGACCTTTAAGACCTTCTGTGTGTATTTCATGATAGTGTTTTCAACATATTCTTCATTCTCTCATTCCCACAGAAATAGTGCAAGTGGTTTATCTCTTTCGTTTCATGGCGTTTCATTGACTTTGCATGATAATATAAAAAAAAAAATAGGAAGTGCACATGCTATTACACAAAATAAGTCATACTGGAGCATTCTATGTACGCAGTGCATGTTAAAAACCATTTAAATTTAAAGCACACAACATCTGTGGTTATCACAAATAATCGTGATCTTACATTTATGTAATAATTGTGACAGGCCAATCACAAACTAGAAATAAAAACCACGTAGAGACCACTATGCATACCCTAGCAACTACATGTGCTAAAACCCATTCAGAACTCCTTAGCATATCTAGTTTATAAATAAATGTCAAAATGTGAGTAGTTGAACATCAATAGACACAAGATGGAAGAGGATTTACATCAGAGTTAAGAAATTTCTTACATTATTAAAGTTAAATTTCTATTAATTGACTATAAAGTAAAACTGAGAATTTGTCAGAAAATAAACAAAAAATGACAAATTATTACCTGAATATCAGAGACCTTAAAATGGCATTTCGATAAGATAGACTATGTAAGTAAACACAGGTTTGTCAGTAATAATAACGAGGCTGACATGTCCAATGCAACCAATAAGAACTGGCCCAGCACTTATTATGTTGTTTTGTGTGCTGAAAGACAATAAATAGGAGGTCAACAACGAGGGAAAGCTACAAAATAATGCTCCAGAATCGATTTTCAGAGATCTTGCCTTGCCTACAAGCAAGGCAAGTAAACAAGGCCAGAATCAAAGGACAGCAAGCGTGGAGGAAAATTTCTGATGGAAAGCAGATTCATGTTCCCATAACACAGGACTCGCACAGCTAAGGTGTTAAATGTTTAAAAAGTATATCAAGCGAGGAAAATACCCCCAGATGAAGTCGACTTAAAATCTGTACAGTGAGAAATACAGTACGTGTGACTACATTAAACCTGATTGAGCGGGGGGGAAAAGAAACCAAACAGCAGCGCTCTAGATGAGCAGATGATAATCGATGCCATTAACAGTTAATGTGTCAGACTGTGAATAATTTGGAGTAAAGGAGTTGCCACAACTCAGGGAAAACCAAAGGCAGACACTTTTGCCTTGGGCTGTGAAATCACTCAAGCGCTTAAAACATGAGACTTGTCAGCCTCATGGCAGTGTCTTCTGTGTAAAGGTGATAATGTAGAGGAGGTGCTTATGAAAGGAGCTGTTGTGTTTGCGCTTGAGCAGATACAGCAGGTCTGCGTTGGGCTCACAACACACAGTGAGATAAACACAAACACAAGAACTTACAGAACTCTCCAGCTAACTAAAGTTAACCTTAACTAGGGATGCATAAAATAGCGGTGAGCGTATCACCATTTTGACTAATGATGTGCAAAACTATACAAAAATCTGTGTATGAGCCGATATCTTATTATTAAGAACAACATATGGCAATACCAAAAAAGATTTGTGACTTCCATCTGTATACGTACATGGACATAGTAAAGACCTCACATCATCACTACCCTATTGTGGTATCATCACTACTCTAGTCTAAGCAACACAGTAGAGGTGCTTCATTTTTAATGAATCACTTAAGTGAAAGATTCAAATGTTTTTTTTTTTTTTAATAAATAATTCAGTTAAAGATTTAATGATTCACTCATAAAAACAGCCACTTGCTTCATTCCTGAATAAATCAATGTTTTTGAACAAAAACACTTGAATGAATGATACAATGATTCACTCATAAAGACAGTTACTTGTTTCATTTCATTGCAAATTACTAATGTTACTGAAAAATCCCCACCACTAATGCATAGACAGTCTGTCTGGAAAGTACAAACACAGACGTGATACAAATAGTGAAACGGTTGGAATGCTGCTTCACCAATCAAATTCGAGAACTGAAAGTAACCGTTTTATAATATATGATTGGATATTCAGAACAAAAGCACTTACTTGCTTATTTCACTTCTATATCGATGTATTTCTACTTACACCATATGACAGTCTGTAATATAGGGACTAATTGCTGGCATTACTGTTCGAAGGGTAGCTGTACTGTATGTATACATATGTGTGTGTGCGGGAGGGGAGTAACATCTTAAGACAACACATACAGTATATTTGTCAGAAACGGGGTTTAACCCAGGTGAAAAAGAAATATATTTAAATTGTGCTTTTTCAGACATACTTACTATATTTAAATTATACTATACTAAGTGCATATTAAATTTATTATTTTGAAACAACTAAGTATATTAAGTGTATTTCAAGATATGTTTAAGTTTGATTTAAATATATTTATTGCCAAAGTATTTCTAGTATACTTTTTTATAAATACATTAAAAGTATGCTTCTGTTTAGCATATTTCTTAGAAGTATAACTAAGCATATATTTAATACAAAAGTACTTCTAGTATACTTTTTAGAAATATATTAAAATGCAATTCAATATATTTTTATTGCACTTCAAATAAGCATGTTGGGAATACAAATGTATTATAAACATACTACTTGAATTTCAAGTATATTTTTAATACATTTAATACTACGTCTTTTTCACCTGGGAACCTCTGGGCAGACAGAAGGACAAAGGCCAGAACTACCTCCTACTCAAGATTTAGTATTTTTGGTTTGTGTGTATATGTATATGTATATGTATATGTATAGGTATGACTGCCAACTGTTTTATACTTTCCAACTTTCACTGACATCTTACCGAACGTTACACTAGCATTTTTGATTACAACACCATTTTTAAAGTCTAATTCTCTTTTATGATCATTCTGTGTTATATAAAATACCATTGCTCACACTATACTATATGTGTGTACATTGATATAACAAGTATCACAATGCATCTATCCATCTTTCTTGGAGGCATTTCAAAGGTTAATTCTAGCTCTGTGGATGATGGCGTCATACAAAATGTTCCCACATTGAACAGTCTGCAGTGTCCCAGATACAGACAGCCTTAGCAACGAGGGAGAGATCAAAAGGAACACCTACTCAGAGCAGACGGATACCAACGCTGCAAACAGCTACTGATGGTAACCCATGGCAACTCCTGATAACTGTGCATTCTGAAAAAAAAAACAGCCACAGCGAGTGCCTTCGCAATCTAAACTAAGAGCAGATTTTGTTTCCGACTACTGTGTGTGATACGGACGTCTTCCTGGCTGATGTAGACATCACAAGTTTGCCCTCGCAGCTCAGAACGGAACTGGAAACCAATCCAATCATTGAGATATAAAAGGAATCGGGCAGAAGGAATTAAATGGGATCCAAAATAGCAATCTTTGTGTTTCTTTAAATATCCAGCACCTCTCAAATGGAGCAAGAAAATGTCTTGCCTGAAAAAAACTCCTTGTTTGTCACTGCTTAATAAGCTGAGACCCTGAAAAAAAAAAAATATTGAGACCTAAAAGAGAAGAAAAATAATTTAAGCAACAGTAAATAAAGGGTTTCTGCAAAATTTTTAAAATCAAATTTAAGACCTTTGCACAAATAAAATCAATACAGAACGTCCAAACAGAACAAACTCAAACAATCTCAACATAAATCATGTATTTCTGAATTTTTTACTTAATTAAACAGGCTGGGGTACATATTCAGCAAATACTTAATACAGCTCATCAGTGAAACATACGTGACTGCAAGTTTAAAATACTCAAAACATATTCAGTATTTACTGATGTATTGAAATTGGTTTATGTATCAGTATATCAATACATATGAATTAGAGGTCAAGAGATATTGAAGTTTCCTGATAACAATAATAATGAATAGTAATAGATTATTGTGCTGATACTAGTAAAATCTATATATTGAATGTGTTAAATAATGTTCTTAATCTTTTCTTCACTTTTAATTATAAACAAGCTAAATAATAAACTAGGAATAAAAAAATAACTGGACTCTTATTTTGAAATTTAAATGATTTACTACTGCCAGCCGCTCATTCAAAAAGATAAGGGAGCTAAAAATACACATTTTCATACTGTCATAATTCATCAAAAGTAGATCATAAAAAATCACATGGCATAAATGTGCGGTATTCATTGACTGTGAACTGCTCTGGAAACATAAGCCTGCAGAATCTGCATCTGCAGTGCTGCATTTTTATATGCAGCATTCACATTCATTTAATTAAGTCACAGCCTTTTTAGTTTAATAATCACATTAAGTTTAATAATCACATTAAAATGTATCGATTTGTTTTTCCATCCCCAAAATTTAAGACCTCATAAAATTACAATAAAGACTACTGTTACACCATTTAAAATTTCAGATCATTTTATATGTTTATGCAGTGGTGTATAAAGTACCTGAAAGCTATACTCAAGTAAAAGTACAGATATCTTACCAGAAAATGACTTTGGTAGAAGTTGAAGTCACCATTTAGAATATTACTTGAGTAAAAGTCTTAAAGTATGTGATATTTATTGTTCTTAAGTACGAAAAGTATTTTTTAAATCTTAAA
>NW_015658759.1:778732-779131 GCF_001515625.1 Sinocyclocheilus rhinocerous | reverse complement strand
TTTTGTAGTAAGTAACGAATATGCTTCGGGGAAATGTATCGGAGTAAAAGTATACATTTTAATTAGGAAATGTAGTGGAGTAAAAGTAAAAGTTGGCTGAAATATAAAAACTCAAGTAAAGTACAGATACTGCCAAAAAATACTTAAGTACTCTAACGAAGTATTATTACTTCGTTACATTACACCACTGTTTATGTTATACAAATTACACAGTATCTACAATATCTAAACTAGAGCAGTGGTTCTCAACCTTTTTGAACATAAGTCTCCCCTCTCTGTCCAACACAATATTAAAGGGGTCATATGATGTTGCTAAAAAGAACATTATCTTGTGTATTTGGTGTAATGAAATGTATTATGCGGTTTAAGGTTCAAAAAACATTATTTTCCACATACTGT
>NW_015658759.1:773702-776437 GCF_001515625.1 Sinocyclocheilus rhinocerous | reverse complement strand
GTCCTCTTTTGGAAGGCCAAACAAAGTAGTTTCGCTTTCACAACGAAACACAGCATCACACACGGCAGGCTAGAGTGAGCGGAGGCCGGCTTGAGTGAGCGGTGGCGGGTAGAGTGAGTGGCGGCCGGCGGATTCGACGAAGGAGCGGCCGGCGCACTTGCGGCACCCACATGTGACGACCCCAGGCTGGACTCCGCTTTGTCGACGGTGAAAGCCGATCCAGCGATCCACAGCGTGAAGTTGATGTACTTCCTCAGTGACCAGCACGGATCAGCTCCAGGCATGACGAAGCGGATATCGTCCTCTTTTGGAAGGCCAAACAAAGTAGTTTCGCTTTCAAATTGAAACACACAGCGTCTTTACCACATTAGAGCTTGTAACACTTCAAAGAGAAAGGAAAAATTTAAATCACATCATATGACCCCTTTAAGTCCCTCAAACAGGCTAAAATATTTCCACTATTTCTGCTGTAATTTATGACAAAGCTGCTTGTTTTCAACCTTTTTATTAACAGAAACTGATATATTGCATTAATGAACTATGATTTTGCGAATCCAGAAACTGCAAGAACTGTATGTTCTTCAATAAAAACAAATAGATTTTTAGTTATCTATATAATGGTTATTCAACCCTCTACATTGCGAGTAAATCACTCGCATATGCGACTAAATCCTCACTCTGGGCAACTTGATGTCTATCGTTAGCCATTGGCTATTAAATTCTTAGATTATCCACCTGTTTCAGGGGGGTGCTACTGTAAAAAAGAACATGGGTACAGCTTTCGGTGAGGCAGCGGTAGTAGTATACCAATGGTATTTTGTAGGGATGCACAGAGAAAAACAGCCGAAAATATATGGCATGCCGCACCACCCGGCTGTCAGGATTATAGACTATTCTGTGTGTGTTTTTGCCCCTGTGACCCAGTTTCTTTCTCATGTTGATTGTGTTAATTTGATTCCAGGTGTGTCTCGTTCCTCCCCAATTATCCTGCCTTTAAAAGCCCTAGTCTTTTCAGTTCTTGTTTGTCGGGTCTACTTGTTGAATGTCCTCCTTGTTCTTGGTTTTCCTGTGGATTATTAAACACTGTGTTATTCAAGAACTCCTCGTTTCCTCGTTCCTTGCTCCCCGAGTGAATTGTGACACCGGCAGTGTTCAGTGCGCTGGTTTCACTCTCCATCTAGCTGTCGTCACTGTGCGGTGTGACGCTCTGCTCAATATTCCGCTGTATGAATGTGCGTTCCGCTCACGCTCACCTGAAAAGCAAACTCCGCTCAATGCACCAGCAGGAAATTTCTATGTAGTATACTTGCTCCTGTTTGGAATAGCGCTACTGTGCTGTAACATGGTGTAGCACATCTGTACTGGGCAACGCTGGTAAAATTACGCTACCTATGCTCTGCTCACATGCTCTGATAATACTGAATAAAAATAATATTTATTTGATTGATATTTTCTGTCCAATTTTTTGTTACTTTCAATAAAAGTGGTTATTGGCTTGTGTTTTTTAAATTCAGTATCATTAAAATTGAGTTAAATTAAAAAGTCTTACAAAATTACTTCATATTAATTAATAAATAATTATTACAGAGCATTTTCCATTTTCGGCCACGTGCATCCAGAATTTTCGGTTTTGGCACAAAATGTTAATTTCTGTGCATCCCTAGTATTTTGTGTGCTAGTTTTATCATCCAACAATCATAGACTAAAGATTTTATGTGAAGGCTACTGTGAAGCAACATATGCAGAACATGAATGACACAAAGTAATCATTTCAGTTTAGTACATTTATTAGTTAATATCACAATACAATAAAAAATTTTCGTGCCCTTAATTGTCCTTACTTTACTGACCTTCCTCAAAAGTGCTGCTGCATGACTACAAGAGCGCCCTGGCCCTGCAATACATGAACAACCCGCTGTCTGTACTTCACCTGTCACTGATGCTAGCACCCAAGCCTTATGATGTGATACATGTAGGCTCTGGCTCGGCTCAATGTCCGCTTTTAGATACATAAGGTTGTTTCCGACATCCTTAACACCCAACCGACTTTATCACTGTGTAGATACTGATACGCCTCTGAGCTTTTCAAATTGTTCATCGCCTTACCATTACAGGCTACCGAATCTACAAAATAGCTAAAAATGCTACAGTACGTGATCATAGACTGTAAAAAAAGATGGACGACGCATCTCCACTTCCTTCCACTATAGAAAAGTGAAGCCAAAGCATCTCAGTATGGCCGCTGCCATCTTGAGTAAATTATGTAATTTGGAGCCAGAGTCTGCGCAGTAGAGATTCGTATGGAGCCAGAGTCTGCACAGTAGTGTCGTGGGGTGGAGCCGCGGAATCAAACTCCCACCCAAACTCCCGCAGCGCAGACCCAATCAACCACGCCCCCTGAACTTCTCATTTGACTGCCCTATACCGAAGGCTTGCTAAAATAAGGTAAATACAACTACTAACGACTTAAATTTAAAAACACACAATAATATACTATATGTGACCCTGGACCACAAAACTGTCTTAAGTCGCTTGGGTATATTTTTAGCAATAGCCAAAAAAACATTGTATGGGTCAAAATTACTGATTTTTCTTTTATGCCAAAAATTTGGATATTAAGTAAAGATCATGTTCCATGAAGATATTTTGTAAATTTCCTACCGTAAATATATCAAAACTTAATTTTTGATTAGCAATATGCATTGCTAAGAACTTCATTTGGACAACTTTAAAGG
>NW_015658759.1:768139-770903 GCF_001515625.1 Sinocyclocheilus rhinocerous | reverse complement strand
ATTTGGATATTAAGTAAAGATCATGTTCCATGAAGATATTTTGTAAATTTCCTACCGTAAATATATCAAAACTTAATTTTTGATTAGCAATATGCATTGCTAAGAACTTCATTTGGACAACTTTAAAGGTGATTTTCTCAGTATTTATTTTTTTTGCACCCTCTGATTCCAGATTTTCAAATAGTTGTTTAAAAAAATTGACCCTTATGACTGGTTTTGTGGTCCAGGGTCACATATATTGAAAAAGAGTAGTGACGTAGGCTATTTTTTACAATTATTTAAAATGAACAACTAGTCTACCACAATGCGTGGGACAGCAAAATCAACGATCTTTAGTTTAATATGTCACTAGAAACATCTCTAAAATGTCAGAAACGGTCCTGCCATTTTAAATCAAGTTCAGCTAACGTTACAGGAGATCGATTGCTGTAGACAGTACTCTATAATTAATTAGAGTAGGCTATCATTAGTTTTGTCTTCCTAATTATTATTTTATACCCATAAAAAGAATTAGTAACTGCCAGATAACGATCACCTGCTTTTTCCCGTCATGGCTAACGTTAGGCGTGTTATCTTATCTAATAACATTTATTAGTTAGCTTATAAAGCCCACATTTAACGTTACCGAAAAAAACTCAGTGATCCATCAGATCCAGTAGGTCTGTTAGCACAGTTTACTGCTGAACAACTCATTTTGTCGGTGTGAAATAACACAGAAATCGAAAATTAATAGTTGGTTATAGGGCTGGGTAAAAAATATCGATATCTTGATATTAATCGATTCTCATTTTTACGGAACGTGCAATAAGCATTGTGCTTTGGTACTTTTAATATTAAACAAAGTCTCAGATTTCAAATTCTATCCATTGTATTGTAGTATTCAAACAATAAATGCCATTTTGGCGCTGTTTAATGTGAAGTGACAGATCGCTGTAACGCCTCAGATCAACAGACGCGGCAGCGCATGGCGCACGTGAACTGATCATCTCCTCCACTTTAATACCAGTTTCAGCACAAAATAATCATGACTAAATATCCGAAGGTAAGTTAAAAGAAAGAGTACAACTTTACAATCCGTATCCTGTCTCATGTAATCGCTCAATCAGTGTTTCAGCCGCGTAAAGACACGCACCATATAACATATTCATTATAATTTTTACTGTTCTTCAATGTTTAATTTGTTTGAATAAACCCATCAAGTTTTTATGACAGCCGCCATTTAAATGTTTATATTAAAAAAAAAATGAATTGAAGTAGAAATATTAATATGTAACTAACTTTATTATTGTAAAAATGTTAACCTTCAATATTATAGTAATGTTGTACCAACTGACTCTCGTGTATATTTTACAGTCAAGTTTTTATGACAGCCGCCATTTAAATGTTTATATTAAAAAAAAAATGAATTGAAGTAGAAATATTAATATGTAACTAACTTTATTATTGTAAAAATGTTAACCTTCAATATTATAGTAATGTTGTACCAACTGACTCTCGTGTATATTTTACAGCATTAGTTGAGATTTTTTTTCCTTTTTGGCATGTACTGTACCCGTTATATATCCAAAATAATCGATATTGAATCGAATCAGATCGAATTGGTATTCGAATCGAAAGCTTGTGAATGAGAATCGAATCGATTCGTGAAATTTGTGTCAAAACCCAGCCCTAATTGGTTATATCTTCAATCTCCTCTCGAAGCTCCGACAGTCCGCTCAGAGAAGCTGTCAATCACAATTGTCAATCATAACGACACGCCCCGTTTTTATAGCATCACATTACTAGCTAAAATCAAACATCACAAAAACGAACAATTGAACATATATCAGCGTGATAACAACCACCTTAAATGACCAAAACTATCTTTCGGAAAATTGTATCGGAAGTGTAATTTATTTTATTATTTTGACTCAAGTCCCATTCGTTTACATGGAGAGGGTGGGGTTTATGACCTGTACTGCAGCCAGCCACCAGGGGGCGATCAAAGAGCCCGCAGCTTCACTTTTTAGGACATGTGAGGCACACCCGTACGTGATACGAGGTAGAGACCTGCTCCCGCGGGAGTACCGCGGGACCCAACGCAACAGGGTGCGGCGCGGGACAACTTTTGATGGGCAAGTGCGGGTGCAGGCGGGAAGAGACTCGTGTGTGTGCGGGATGCGGGAGAATAAAATGATTCGCGGGACTCCCGCAAAATAGAAATTATCTAAATATAAAGTGTCTAAAACATATAAATTGTTATTTATCTGTTGTACAAAAGCAAAAAGAACAACTAATATTAACATTAAAATGATTGATATGCGCAAGCTAGGCATAGTTTCTATTTATAACACGTTTAAAGGGTAGCGCAATGTAGCCAATCACAGACTCAGCTGTTTTTTTTCTAGAACGCAATGGCCAATCAGAGGTTATTAAGTTAGAATCTACTCACCACAGTGCTGAAATTGCGTGCTCACGAATCCTCTCATTTTAACACATGAAGTGTAGACATTGTGAGAGATTCATTGTGCATACATTTATTGTGTTATAACAGAGCTTTACGAGATAAAGATTAACTGAGATGTCAGCTTTTAGTGATAATAAAGGAAGCGCTGCTCGCATTCTGCCATGCCAAACCATGCACGCAGCAGCCCATGCTTGCTTTTCTGTTAAAAATAACAGTGGTTTGATAATGTTGATGCTTAGCCTAAATAACAAATATTTTATCGGGAGTGTTTATGCTGGGATGTTGTGGAGCTTAGGAGATGTTACAGAACCATTTGAT
>NW_015658759.1:728487-761043 GCF_001515625.1 Sinocyclocheilus rhinocerous | reverse complement strand
TGAACGGACAAAAGGGGCTTTCGCACCGCGTAGTTCTAGGAACTTAGTTCTAGGAACTAGCCAGCAGGGTAGTTCCTAGAGAACCAATTTCTCCCTTGGGCCATTACAGGCTGATGTTAATGTTGATGCTTAGCCTAAATAACAAATATTTTATCGGGAGTGTTTATGCTGGGATGTTGTGGAGCTTAGGAGATGTTACAGAACCATTTCATGTAAATTTCTTCGATGTACTGAAAAAGTCTATATAGATTACTTTTATGCGGGCTTTTGCGGGCGGGAGCGGGACAAAACATGAATGTCGCGGGCGGGAGCGGGACCAGATAAGATATATTTCTGCGGGAGCGGGCGAGCGCGGGACAGAATCTTGCGGGAGCGGGACTGAAAAATCCGTCCCGCGCAGGTCTCTAATACGAGGCCACTTCTTTGTTATTGATTATGTTTTTTTTTAGCATTTTATTTTAGATAAGAGATTATTTTAATATATTAGAAATAATTTTTACATTGAAATACTTTTAAGGTTTTCATGAGGCCCCCTAGTGTGTCCCAGTCCACAGGTTGGAAACCAGACCTACTACAAAATCAAGTGAACTATAATAAATGCTTTTGGCTCTTTCTTTTTTTGTTGACCTTTACATTTTGCAAGCGCTTAAGTCTAGCACAAGCTACAAGACTTGCTTGTCACCCTTTTATGTTTTAAGCCACAGATCATCATGGATGCTCACAGTGCACACACTTATGACACACTCGCAAACTCTTTGAAATCTAGCCTAACAGTCAGATGTGTGCATTTGTGCATCTCCAAGCAGCAATGACAAGCAGCCCATAAGATTTCCAGGGGAAAAAAAGCACTAGCTACTGCCCACGTCTGCTCAACCACTGTCTCATCCATATTGTTTGGCTCTTTTTCCCCATTCTGTGCAAATCGCAAGACCTTCCTCCACATTGTTTGCTGAAATGCTGTCAAGAATGGACTTACTATGGGTTAGCATGTGCATGAATTTGTGCCTTGCGAAGGGTGCTGAGTTTGTGTCTTGTAGTACGTGGAGGTCTGTAATGCCTGGAGAAAGCTGTCCGTTAGCATTCATTTCAATGCCAGTTCCTTGGTCTTCTTGGAAGTACGCAATTTGAATTCTGCCATTTTTGCTCGCAGCCACTCAGTTCCGGACACAATTGTTTACAAGTCAATCAGGGGCTAACTGGACCATGCTAACCAGCCAAACCTTGACCCCTTGGTGTGTGCCTATCCTAATTTGTCTTCCAAAACCACCAATATGATGGCTTTAGCCTCTCTTATACCCCCAAAAGCTCTCAAAATCATCCAGATCACAAACTGACCGGTGCATAACATAAGTTGAAAATATTGTTCCCTGGAAGTTTGTCTTTATAACTCATTCAAAGTTATTTCAACATGATGGCTACAATGAAAGGGTCACTTATGTACAATAAAACTGCTTTTTTTTAGGACACTCATATAGTGAACATCATTTTGACACATTTGTCAAAAGTACTACTCAATTCTTTAAGTACTATTCTCATTTCTAAGTGCACCTATTGCAGAGCGAAATAATGTACTCTGGAAACCCATGTTAGCCACTTTGCTGGATTGAGTTACAAGAAAGAGTACTGTTTGCCAGTAAGTTTGAGACTTGTAAAATGAACTGCTTGCCCAAAGAAGTAGGTGGCCAAGCTGTAGTACAGAAAGGCGAGCCAAAAGACACAGCATGAAGCATCTACATAAGTATGTTGAGATTACAGAATTTGAAAAAGATTGTGCTTTATCATGTTAAAGTTGATGTAATCTCTCTTTCTCAAAGTATAACTACCATTGCACAGTACATATGAAAGGATTTACCACAGGTTAGTTCTATATTTGTGTATGTTTGTCCATTTCATTATGCAAACAAATTCTCATGCAAGCATCCTTAAGCAATATATGGCAACCGTACTTACCTGCGCAGAGCACTTGGCGGCACCTCCGGCTTCTCTGATTGGTCGTAGCAGCTAGCCGTTCCGTCAGGTATCCGACCTTCCTCTCTGAACATGGCAGCGGCTGCAGAACTGATAATTCCCACAGCGTCCTGCACACGTGTCTCCAGGGGATAATCCCATGCATCGTATGCCACAGATATCATCCCCATCGGAAAGGCTTCCGGGGTTTGTTCAAGATTTCCTGTCGTCAGACTAGGAACAATCCACACAAAGCCAGCCCCGGTGAGCCCTAGTGAACGGGCTTCCTCCATAACCAACGCTGCTTCGTCTTTGGAGCAGTAGAGGAGGATGACGGGTGACTGGATGCGTTTGAGCTGGACATGGGCACGGTCCTCAGGTTCGCCAACGCCGTCCAGCGTCACTACGCTCTGAAGGTCCCAACGAATGAAGCTGTGGTCCACCGTGACGCGAACGGTGGCTATGAACTCCTGGAAACCTGGAAACTTGGTGGTGACCACCGAGAAGACGTGCCAGTCATACTCCTCCATTATAGCAAGCATCAACAGCGCCTCCTGCTGGAGGGAGGCCCCAAACTGGAAAAACGAAGAACTGGAATCCTGGAAGAAAGAGACAGAGATAGAGAGAGAGCAAGAGGGAGGGAGAGCCAGAAAGAACAGGTGGTGGAAGAGAAAAGGAGAAAAGGAAATATGAGTAGGAGTGAAGACAGAAAAGGAAAGTTAGATAAAGAGATGCGGGGAAATATAAATCATGTGTTGTCACATCCGACTCTGATAGTTTGGTAATTGTACTTCCACCTGCATTCTTGCAAATGGACAGTCGTCAGTTCTGATAAACCAACTAAACTACCTTAGCTGAACTGGAACAATAAAACTTTAACATTTTAAACTGTTTCCTTAGCTTGACATGGTGCCTTTCTGCTAGTGATAGCTTCCATTTTAAATGTACAAAAGTATCTGAGGTGGTAAATAGCGAGGTGATTCTCAGACAGAGTGTTACGGTCCATGAGGAAAAATTATGAGTTGCACGCTATTCAGGTGACTCTCAGAGGATTTCATGTGGCCAACTCAAGTCCAAAGAGACATTTTATAAATGAATGTTACTTCTAATGTTTCACTGATGCTGTTGCAGCATATATTTTTTCCCCCTTTTTACTTCAAACATAATGTAGTTGCAGACACAGCAATGTTTCCATCTTCGCTATTATGTACACTGCATCCAAATCCAAACTCACTTCTGTAATTTATCTTGTTGTGTGTACATTTGGTCATTATACATTCAAGCTCAATTGGCTGGGGTTAGAAATATGCCTGTCTCTGAACAATTTAAAATGGGTTTTAAAACATCCATGGAAAGTATATGGAATAAAAAGTGCTTGAAAGTAATGTGAACATTATTGTTCTCTCTGTGCAATATTATTGTTTACGCTGTCCAATTTTTACTCATAAATGTATGGTTGTTTTTTTTATGCATGACCCGGTTTTTCTCTAATGTTGTTTAATGTGCTATATGTAGTCCTGTTTATATTGCATTTTTGCATATCTTTAATAAACACAACTTTTTGAACTGCTGTTTACACATGTACAGTGGTCTCAAAAAGCATTCGGACACTTACTGTAAGCCACATTTAAAATGTACAAATGTCATTGCATTGGATAACAAAAGTGACATTTATTTGAAAGAAAAATTACACAATCACACTTTGAAGCAAAAACCTACAAATGTTAGGTTTTAAATGATAAAACAACAAATACACTACTGTTCAAAAGTTTGGGGTCAGTAAGATATTTTTTGTTGTTGAAAGTAATTAATTCTTCAAAATTAAACTGATCAAAAAACATTAATAATCTCACATTTCTATTTCAAATAAATGCTGTTGTTTTTAGCTTACTATTCAATCCAAAAATGATCACAATTTCTACAAAAATAAGCAGCACAGCTGTTTCCAACATTGATAATAATAAGAATGTGACACTAAATGGAGTAATGGCTGCTGAAAATTCAGCATTGCTATCACAGGAATAGGTTTAAATTACATTTGAAAATATATTAAAATAGAAAATAGTTGTTTTAGATTCTGGTATTTCACAATATTACGTTTTTTCTGTATCTTTTAAATAAATCCAGCCTTGGTAAAAAAAAAAAAACAGACGGTAGTGTACTTTGATACTTTGTATCTAATGCAAAGATGTTCACAGACTTTTAAGTGTGTCTTTTGGGGGCCACTTTATGTACTCCTGCTTTAAACCATAAAATATCTGCTTTCATCCAGTTGTATAACATGAAATCGTTTTGCTTTGTTTCATCACCCCTGTTTCTGTACCCTACTACTGAAGCCTTCAGCTTTACGAACGTGGAAGTGTGAAAAGGTCTATAGAGGGAACAGGAACGAGCAAGAGAGAAGGGCACGCATCAGGAGCAGACAGTGAGCGCTGAATACAGGAGAGGGAAGAAAGACAGAAATTGCTGCACACTGTCACACTGGAGTCACTGACTGAGTTAAGAATAATGACTGCATCCTTGTGCAGTGACAGCTTGATATCTCAGAATACACAAACACATAAACGAGCAACAATGGAGCTTATGAATATCATGGTTCATGCGCTGTGCAAACACACAGATGCTGATCTGTCCAACACGGTGCTGTGACAGATTTAAAATACTGAGCTTAAACAAACAGTGACACACAAATAAACAGGTAAGGAGGAGGTATTTGCCAAGGATTAGCACCATACTTTGTGCAAAATAAAACAAGGGGCCAAAGGCTATTGAATTTACATGAGGTAAATGTATGCTCCTCAAACTGTACTTCACTGTAACTGAACCTACTGAGAAAATTGAATCTTCAGCTCATAACTGAGTCACAAAGCAATACATCTCCACTGATCCAAAATTGAGCGAGCACCAAACTTCACATAAACCAGTTATGTCACGTTCTAAAAATATATCACACAAACAATTCAGGAGACATTAAAACTGTGTCCTAGATACACTGAGTTAATAAATCAATTCAAATGTAGTGGCTGCACTCGATGTTTTTGGATGGTCCCTTTTGTACTGTGAATGCAGCACTTCAGGGTTAAAGAGGCTCTAGGATGAAACTGGATTAGAGGTATGCACACAGCTCGGGCGCGCTCATGAAGCTCAGGTGCATGCGCGCGCACACACACACACACTCACTCTTGAACACACACACAAATCTCAGGTGTAAATGGATATATGCAAAGGTGCACATACTTATATAGCCATGTGTACATGTACGCACACATACAGTGCATCTAATCAAAAATACCCGCACTTAGACCAGGTTTCGAAAATAAATCATACAGACTCACACATAAGAATCGTTTTTTTTTTTTTTTTGGTCCTTGAGGTGCTGAGAGGTTTTTCCAGTTTGGCAGGAGGTTGATAAGCATGTGAAGAGGGTTAGGATTTAACTGTAGAGCTGGAAGTTTGCAGGTAGATGCACACACACAAACAAACACACAAAAAATGTGTGCGCCTGGAAATTGCTTTAATCAGAGAGGGTATGAGGGTCAGAGCGCGGAAATATATTTCCATTAAAGCACTTCTTCAATCTTGTCACCCATTTGTCCACACATCCTGACCTTGGAGCTGCCATTTTCTTGATAATGCTGCATATGAATGTTGCTTAATGAAAACACTCTTTGACTGCCACTATGAAGATATACAGTATAATCATTGCAATCACTGCAACACTGTCTAATCTTTGTTTTTTATGCTTTCTTTGATTACTTTTTGTTTTCCAGCTTTGGAATGTCATGCAAATTTAAAAATAGAAGAAATGGAAAAATCATATCAATAATTCAACATCCACATGGATCTTTTGAAGTAATCTCAAGTGATATAGACAGAGTCCAGAGATTATCCTGATAATCCACACATACTGACTAGCCCTCAAAAATGTTAAAATGCTCATTCATATTTGCATTTCCAAAATACAGTTTATCAAAGATTATTTGATTTGTTTATGATGGTTGTTAGCATTATGATTCAGAATATGACGCTTGGGAGTTTGCTGTCCTACGGTCATATTATTTTTTTAAATACAGAAACTTAAACACATTAGAGAGTAATGAGCTACTCTGGCACTAAAGACATTTAGAATAAATCTTTCTGAATGTATGTTATATGTCCCAAAGCAATACTATTTTTTTGGTGGAAAATGCCTGCTGTTCTCACTTCATCAAAGTGGGAGAAGTACAGAAAAAGCTCCCTGTTCTGCTATTACTCAGCAGAGACTGGCCAGGGTTTGAACAACTGTCTGACTGACACTCCAGGAGAAAACAAAAACAGGCAACAAAAAAAAAAAGTCTTGAGAAAATCTCAAAAAATATTAATGTTTCCTTCTTTACATTATAATGTTGTTCACTTGTAGAGAATTTAATAATTGATTTTAGTTTTTTTTTTCAGAAAAAATAGCATGGAATTAAAATATAATGTGTCAGCAATAACATGAAAATAATTATAGACTTGTCAATAACTGCCAGAATTTTAATATTGTTGTATAAAAATGCCGCCCTCCATTTTGTGGCACTTACACAACCATTCAAAAGTTTGGGGACAGTATTTTTTTCCTAGGAAATCAATACTTTTGATTAATTAAAAACATCTTTGCGGAATAAACGTAACCTAAAGACATTTAATAATGTTACAAAAGATCTCTACTTTTAATAAATGTTCTTGTTCTTCTTGTTTCTATTCACTAAAGAATCCTGAAAATTTTGTTTCCATAACAGCATAACTGCTTAAATATACTAAAAAGCACAACATTGATAACAAAAAGAAATGTTTCTTGAGCATCAAATCAGCATATTAGAATGATTTATAAAGGATCATATGACACTGAAGACTGGAGTAATAGCTGCTGAAAATTCAGTTTTCCCATAACATTATATTTTAAAATATATTACAATAGAAAATAGCGATTATAGCTATAGTCAGGAATGACCTAATCATTTTAGCTAGCATGATTTTAGAGAGGGTAAAAGACATAGTCCATGATGTTTATTAATTTAGACAGTACTCAGCCAATTATCTCCTCCACTCTAAGTTAGAGCCAATGACAGAACTTGCCTTTTTAGGTTGATCATGTTCAACCCTTTAGCATCCCCTGCTCTGAAGAGCTCTGATGATCACTGAAGAGCACAGTCATGAAGGATAGGAGGACTTGGACCATACTTCCTCCTTGGCACGAAAGTGGTACCTCAGACATTTTGCTAGATGACCTATCTCTGCCATCGCCACTGGATGTTGTTCCGCCATTGACCTCTTAGATCAGATCAAGAAAGGACACTCAGAAAAGATCACCTTTTGTAAGCTGACAGCCCACACCACTAAGCCAGTTCCTGTGAGCCCTGGGCTTCAACCTACCTTCATAAAGATATATTAGAGCCAAGGGATCCATCAGTCAGAAACTGACCCTTGCAAAGTCCAGGTACACATAGGTACATGAAGCCTTTGCAATCAAGTGTACTGTCCTGTTGATAATATCTGTGATAGTAATAGAAAACCAGACTCACCTGAACATGATTTCCTGTGCATGGGGCTGCCCGACAACCCATAACCTTGCCACTTGTGCTACAGCCACTGACCCAGAAGCTTGGTAACAAATATTTCATCTTTACCTCTACCACTTCATTGCACCGCAAGAAACACACTGAGAACAGTGACATGATTTTGAATCATGCACACTGACCCAAGTATCTGAATTAGTTGCCCTGCCATTTTATCTTATATTAAAATATATATGGTATTTTATGGTATAAAGTTACATTGACATGTCAACAAAGATAACATTAAAATGCCTATCCTCACCGAAATCATGTGTACACTCATTTTGGCAGTACACAGAAAAACAAGGCCTATACAACACATGCAATTTGGTGATCTTTTTTGAAGTCTTGCTGCATTCAAGATAAAACAACAACAAAAATGTATCTGATAGTTAGATTACACTGCATTGCACAAATGCACAAAAAGACATTTCAAAAGAATTTTTCAATGTGCATTGTATCATGACCCATCTATAGTGATAATATTGTGTCTTGAGATTCTTTCTGATTCCTGCCTCTATAAAGACTCGCTGAAGGCAGCGAAGGAACATTTTAGTATCATAAAATTAATCTGAGAGGCTATAACAAATGATGAAATCTCAGGAGTAGGAGATAATGAGCCAGTTAAAATAGCAAAACAGAGATAAATTAGATAAAGGCAGATCTGGACAGACTGACAGAAAGGAACAATGTGTAGCAAGAAAGAACCTGACAGTATCCAAGCCACACAAATTCATCTGTGAATAATGTCCCAAGGCCAATGGTATATGGGTACTAACTGGTTCTCTCCAATTTGTCATTGTTGGTGATTACACTGTTGGCTCTTATCCACTCGAATGCCTTAAAAAACATTGGATGGGACTATATTTGGCAGCTTGACTAAAACTCTGCTTAGGCACCCTATGAGCATTCAGGCACAAATAAATAAATAAATAAATACATAAATTAAAACAATTGTTTAATCTGAATCCAACTGTGTGTTTTTGCAGAATTACAGCAAACAAGGAGGCACCAAAGGTGGCAACAGTACAAGCTTGGCAGAGCATCACAAAGGAACATGTCCAATGTCTACAGTATGAGCTGTTAGTTTCAGGTAATGAATAATTGCTAAACTATAGTAAGACTGGTGCTTTCTACGTGGTTGTGCAAAATTCAACTTTGAAGAATTAGCTCACTTTCAATTTGTGATTTTTTTTTTCTTTTTTTAAATTGAATTGGCTATGTCTCACAAGAATTTGCTGAAATGCAATTCAAAGAAATTCAACATAGGTAATGCATAATGCATTCTGGAAAATCAAGTGTTCAAGCACACTATCTGTCTGTCTGTTCTTTTGTGTCTAGCCAGCCAGCCAACCATCCATCCATCCATTCTCTTTTTGGTCCTACTATAGGCCTACATCCAAAAGGCATCTAAATGTCTTTACTCATGCCATAAATGCATTATTCCAGTTATCGTTCCTTTAACTATAGGTGTCACAGGAGCTTCTTTGATTGCTCCTTTTTCGTTTATTAATCTGTATTCGTCAAAGTGTTCTCTGAAAGTTGTCTTAATAAAGGTTCACTGTCTCACCTGTCACTTTTGAAAGAATTGTATTTCCCTGTCCTCAAATCTATTCTCTTTTTTCATTTAGGTATCAGAATGTTCTTTCATTTCTAACATCTTTCCATCTGAACATGCCACCATGAAGCAGGTCTTGCATTCCTTCCACTGCTCTTCCAAAACATCCTTTCATCAGAACACTGTACTTGTTTATTCTAACCATCCATCATCCACCTAAACATACTCTCAGCCATCAAAACGTAACGTTTCTCACTTCACACACACCTCCACCCTGACATCTCTCCGTTCCTAAAGCCCTTTATCACAACAACCACTCATCCATCAAATACCACTATGATGCACACACACACACACACACAGATGAGAGATATAGGCAGGGTTTATATTTTGCCACATGTGTCACTTATCACTTATGTGCTCTCTCTTTTGGAAAAAAAAGTAGAATATATTATATAATTTAGTATTCAGTATGCATACAGATTTACATGTGTGTGTGCCTGTACATTAGTATTCGGTGCTGAGTCTCTCTTTTTGAGCGGAAACACATTATTGTTTCTGCTTGCAGAAACAATGCCTTTTTAATGTCTCTATTATTCTCCCCTTAGGCCATTCAAACCCCCAAATACTCAAAATCCCAGAATTCATTAGAACTTCATTACTGTGGAAAACTCAAAGTCCAATAAAATCGCAAGAGCAGAAGCATCATGCGACTTAAGGAAGACTGAGTTCATAACGTGCGATGCCATTCAACCAAAGTAAGCATTTCTTCCACTGTCTTCCCTTATTAGATCAGGAGTAATGAGAGCTATATAAAAAAATCATATTCAAATCCCATATTAACCACTACCTATTACTGGGACCACAAAGAATGTTCATGCATTTGCACATTTTCTGATTGATTGTGAAGGAAAATGGATTTAAATTTGATTCAAATTTGTAATCTAATTAATTACATTACGTGGCGATTAATTAATCTAATGAATCGCAAATTAAATTTGGCAGTGAAAATACCCACAAATGATCATTTAAAGCCAATATTGTGTTAAATGAGAAAAGTATCATGTAGACAATACAAAAAGTAGCTTTAGAAAGAAATATTATATTTGATTCAACAAAATCTATTACACATAAATGTTTAGGCTATAACAGCCTAACATAAACTATGAAACATAAAAGAAGATAATTTGAGAAACATCTCACTATTTTTTGTTCATACAATGAAAGTCACTGGTAACCAAAACAGCTTGGTTACCAACATTCTTCTAAATACCTTCTTTTATGTTCCGCAAAAGAAAGTTAAGTCATACAGTTTTGAAATAATATGAGGGTGAGTAAATGATGACAGAATTTTCATTTTTGGGTGAACTATCCCTTTAAATGTTCTTTTTTTTAAATTGTTATTTATTAATATGGAAATTATTTTTTAAATGAAATGATATTCTAAATAAGAAACTAAAAGCTGGCGGTAAATGTCTTTAAGTCATTGAGTCATTAATTCATTAATTTCGTTCAAACGGCTGATTCATTCAGGAATGAAGTAAATGGCTCTCTTTATGAATTTCTGATTCACACGATTGAATCCATTGAAAACTAATAGTCAACTTGTTGCTATAACTCAAATTAGCTGTAGTTCACCACTATATTACCACTATATACTTGTCCATTAAATAATTGTAAGTGTACATAATTGTAAATCCCAAATTGGTTTGTATTTTCTTTGTATTTTCAGGTCATGCACTTGAATGCAGCAAATAACACTCCTTGGTCTCCCCTCACCCTTATGTAAAAAATAAATAAATAAATAAATGAAATATATTTACAGACATATAATTGGTGTTTTTCGTTTCTTTTTTGTTACTATGCACACCTTGATGGTAAAGCAAATTTTTGAACTATTTCTGTTCTGAGAAGAAGTGGTAAACTGTTGATGCCTGGTTGTTATTTGCTGCATTCAAGTACATAACCTGAAAATACAAAGAAAATACAAACCAATTTGGGATTTACAATTATGTACACTTACAATTATTTAATGGACAAGCATATAGTGGTAATCTAGTAGTGAACTACAGCTAATTTGAGTTATAGCAACAAGTTGACTATTAGTTTTATCTTATTTTATTTGTATTTTGCGAAGTTAATATAACCCAAAGCATTGTGTTGTATAAAAAAATCAAATATAACAATTTTGGTAGATTTACCATGCTAATAACCGTGGAAACGTGTCATTACAATCTATAAAAAGGGTTTATGTGGTGTTTTATCTTCGTAAAACATCACAAGACTGCAATCACTAGTAAACGGAAGAATTTATGTTAATAAACTTTCTGCTAAACATCCTATTGACTAAGCATGCAATTAATTTTTATTAAAGCAGCCATGTTATATTTATAAAAAAATAAATGACAATTTACATGCATCTGGTCCATTGATAAAGCCATGTCTCAGGTCACATGGGAATTATGGATCGCCTTTTCACAGGTATCCAATCACAGCTGACCTCCGGAAAAGGGGAAGTAACCAATGGCGTTTGAGATTACAACTAAAACAGCAAGTCCCGCCCCACGACTGTGAACAAATAAAAGTGTTCGCGCGAGCAAAAGCAAGCAGGTGAAAAAATACAGAGCGCGAGAATGAGGGGGATGTTCACACGCGTGCGATGAGACATATCCTCGCTCACGAGGGCTTGTATTGCACGCACAGGTGATGTGATACGCGCGCGAGTGTTTAAAAAGAGCATGCATGCTCCCGTTTCCTTGCGCGTGGATCTGTTATCCTCTCATGGAAGCAATTTAGTGTGTGCGTAAACATAACTGGTGCACTCGGTTCTTTTTGGAATAGATTTGCCGGCATAGAAATTATGCAAATTATGTGGAAATCTGTCCAAGTTTCTGTTAGTCTTGTTTAAGCCTACCAATAACCACTGCTGTTATGCCCTTAACCCTCATCCACGCCAAGAACACCATTTATGGCTGGCTGCACCAGTGTTGTTGCTCTTTCCTCTGTTTCTGTCAGTAGAGCATTGGCATGCCAAGCAGCCTTCCCAGTATTCCCAGGTAAGTCAACTACATTAAATTCATGCAGCAGACCCAGAACATCATATAAAAGAAGGCAACTCTGGATAACAAAAACAAAACCTCATGGGAACATAAGTCTTCCTGGTTAACTCTAGGAATAAAATAGACATAAAATAACACAAAATAAATGGAAAAAATGACAAAAAATAAATGAAAACTATGATAAATATGATGAATAAAGTTTTATCTAGTGGTGGTTGACAAATTAACTGAAAATAACAAACAATGAAAATAAATAGTCCTTTTTGTCATATTCAGGTTTCTTCATTGGTAAAGGATATTCTGACCTATGTGCCTATGTAATTGAACCTCCCACCTGCAGATGGCAATACAGAGTGTGATGCAGTTTAACTCAATATTTTTCTGAACAGCAACAGAGGGGGTGAAAAAAATGTGGTAACACTTTCATATTTATAAGTCAAGTCAAGTCAAGTCACCTTTATTCATATAGCGCTTTTAACAATACAGATTGTGTCAAAGCAACTGAACAGCATTACTTAGGAAAATAGTGTGTCAATAATGCAAAATGACAATAGTAAACACAAATTTTTCAGTTAAAGGCAGTTCATCATTGAATTCAGTGATGTCATCATCCAGCTCAGTTCAGTTTAAATAGTATCTTTGCAATCATTTGCAATCAAGTCAACGATATCGCTGGAAATGAAGTGTACCCAACTAAGCAAGCCAGAGGCGACAGCAGCAAGGAACCAAAACTCCATCGGTGACAAAATGGAGAAAAAACCTTGGGAGAAACAAGGCACAGTCGGGGGGCCAGTTCTCCTCTTGCCAGATGAAACCAGCAGTTCAATTCCAGGCTGCAGCAAAGTCACATTGTGCAGAGGAATCATCTGGTTCCTGTGGTCTTGTCCCGGTCCCGGCGCCGGAGTGAAGGACATCTGGGAAGATCGCGTCCTGGGTGCACCGGGTCTGTGCAGAGAAACACACGGAGTAGAGGTGGTGGGAGAATTAGCAGCGCGCTGTATACTTACCTCGGACTTGTGAGCGTCAGCCTGGGATGTTTCCAGCTCGAGCTGCACCGAATGCAGCTTGAACGTGTCCTCACCTGTACTCAAAGGTAGACACACATCCGCCATTAAAGCAAGTAACAGTGAGTAAAACAATGGTAATGTGTGTGAATAGAGTATTAGTAATGTAAGCGAGATTAGCGGCAACCACGCTGGCGATGCTAGCGGGCTATTAGCTAATAGCGGACTCGGGAAATCAAAATAAAACTAGTGATAACAAGGCGCTCTGATTGTTTTTGTTGTAGAATACGATAGGGGATATATTCACACGTTATAGAAACGAAAATGGTGTATAAAATTGATTTTAAGATAAAAAATAGACGATAAAGAATTAACTTGATGGAGCTCAAACTCAAAACACACGGCAGCAACAAACAGGAAGTGACAGGAACTGTTCAGGAAAGTAGAAGTACTTTCCCGCCATGCAATATGAAATACCTCTAGTTCTTCCACCTGTGCTCCATTCTCTGGGCTGCTCTCTTTAAGGCGCGAGTGTGCTCATTATACCACGGTGATTATGACAATGGGCCTCATTCATGAAATGTGCGTAAATATATGAGTAAATTCAGAGTAATTTGCGCGTAAAACAGACCTTCCCGAAAACTCTTCTCCGGATACACAAACGTTTTGTTAACATGTGTATGTTAATTAATTCCAAACATTCGTAAATGGGGCGAACGTGCACGCCCATTCATAATTGCCATAATCCCCGCCCATGAATTCCGACTGACAACTAAATATGGGCATCATATTATGAAACGAAAATAAGGATTTCAACATGTCCTCTCAAAAGCAAACGAAAAAGAAAAAAAAACGCAGAAATTGAAGTTTTGTTATTGGAAGTGCATTCAAAACGCAGCATTTTATTTTCAAGCGTACATAGTGGAGTATCAGGTCTTAAAGAAAAGTACTTGAATGCAGCAAATGAAACTCCTTGGTCTCCCGCTTACCCTTATGTAAAAAATAAATAAATAAATAAATGAAATATATTTACAGACATATAATTGGTGTTTTTCGTTTCTTTTTTGTTACTATGCACACCTTGATGGTAAAGCAAATTTTTGAACTATTTCTGTTCTGAGAAGAAGTGGTAAACTGTTGATGCCTGGTTGTTATTTGCTGCATTCAAGTACATAACCTGAAAATACAAAGAAAATACAAACCAATTTGGGATTTACAATTATGTACACTTACAATTATTTAATGGACAAGTATATAGTGGTAATATAGTGGTGAACTACAGCTAATTTGAGTTATAGCAACAAGTTGACTATTAGTTTTATCTTATTTTATTTGTATTTTTCGAAGTTAATATAACCCAAAGCATTGTGTTGTATAAAAAAATCAAATATAACAATTTTGGTAGATTTACCATGCTAATAACCGTGGAAACGTGTCATTACAATCTATAAAAAGGGTTTATGTGGTGTTTTATCTTCGTAAAACATCACAAGACTGCAATCACTAGTAAACGGAAGAATTTATGTTAATAAACTTTCTGCTAAACATCCTATTGACTAAGCATGCAATTAATTTTTATTAAAGCAGCCATGTTATATTTATAAAAAAATAAATGACAATTTACATGCATCTGGTCCATTGATAAAGCCATGTCTCAGGTCACATGGGAATTATGGATCGCCTTTTCACAGGTATCCAATCACAGCTGACCTCCGGAAAAGGGGAAGTAACCAATGGCGTTTGAGATTACAACTAAAACAGCAAGTCCCGCCCCACGACTGTGAACAAATAAAAGTGTTCGCGCGAGCAAAAGCAAGCAGGTGAAAAAATACAGAGCGCGAGAATGAGGGGGATGTTCACACGCGTGCGATGAGACATATCCTCGCTCACGAGGGCTTGTATTGCACGCACAGGTGATGTGATACGCGCGCGAGTGTTTAAAAAGAGCATGCATGCTCCCGTTTCCTTGCGCGTGGATCTGTTATCCTCTCATGGAAGCAATTTAGTGTGTGCGTAAACATAACTGGTGCACTCGGTTCTTTTTGGAATAGATTTGCCGGCATAGAAATTATGCAAATTATGTGGAAATCTGTCCAAGTTTCTGTTAGTCTTGTTTAAGCCTACCAATAACCACTGCTGTTATGCCCTTAACCCTCATCCACGCCAAGAACACCATTTATGGCTGGCTGCACCAGTGTTGTTGCTCTTTCCTCTGTTTCTGTCAGTAGAGCATTGGCATGCCAAGCAGCCTTCCCAGTATTCCCAGGTAAGTCAACTACATTAAATTCATGCAGCAGACCCAGAACATCATATAAAAGAAGGCAACTCTGGATAACAAAAACAAAACCTCATGGGAACATAAGTCTTCCTGGTTAACTCTAGGAATAAAATAGACATAAAATAACACAAAATAAATGGAAAAAATGACAAAAAATAAATGAAAACTATGATAAATATGATGAATAAAGTTTTATCTAGTGGTGGTTGACAAATTAACTGAAAATAACAAACAATGAAAATAAATAGTCCTTTTTGTCATATTCAGGTTTCTTCATTGGTAAAGGATATTCTGACCTATGTGCCTATGTAATTGAACCTCCCACCTGCAGATGGCAATACAGAGTGTGATGCAGTTTAACTCAATATTTTTCTGAACAGCAACAGAGGGGGTGAAAAAAATGTGGTAACACTTTCATATTTATAAGTAAGAATACCCTTATAATGTATTATAAATATGGGCTTCATAGAAAGTGTTACCAAAAATGTTCAACAAAATGTGCACAAATCTCTTCATATTGATGGAATAAAAAAAGGTCTCATTGCCTCACACCAAATCTACATTGCAAGGAAGTGGTGCAACATAAAATAAATTGTTTCAATTAAAATCAATGATGATTTCTACAATGCAAACAGTTTTGTTGATTATAATAGGAGCAATTTAGTTTCGTTGCATCTTGCAGTGTAGATAAGAAACTCATGCTTTGTTTAATTTAGAAGTAAATAACTGTACATTTCCAGCTGATTCCCTTAGGAGTAAGGTAAAAAAAATATATTTTCTCATAATTTTCATATATTCATATATATTTCATATATTTTGTCAATTTTCTCACCCTCATGTCTTTCAAAACCCATACGCTATACCAAAAGAAACTAATAGTGCATTAACTGACTATAATTACTATGACTAAAAAATGAATTTAATAAAAGTATTACTATGGGATTAGTTTTTACAACTAAAAAAAGAGTAACAGCTAATAAAATTCAAAGAAATCAGTGATTACATGTTATAATTTGCAAGGGAACTTGATCTGCATTTATTACTAATAAAAAAATACTGTGTCTATTGTCTGGACGTGGGCAATACAGATGAGCATGTGCTCTGGGGATGTATGTATAATAAAGTACACAAAACTTATTAACTGCAAATTATATAATCACATAATGCAACATAATTAGGGAAGAGAATTAAGGTAAGAATGATACCTAATGCTGCTAGAGTGGCCATTCTAAGCAGTTTCTGGGACTGCACTCTCTTTTATTGATTTAATTATATTTTTTAATTGGATGCGATGCCAGCTAAAACCACCAACTTTACCCAGAAAGTTGGGGAAAAAGTCCAAATTCATAATGAAGGTGCATGAGGCAGTGCAACAACTTAAGTTTTCAACTTTAGTTACGCTATACCCTTACGATAAAGGTCAAAATAAATGAGGAGAAACACTGTGGAAAAAAACATTGTACCGCAATCACATACATTTCTATCCCAACAGGATTAGATTTCTCAGAGGACCAGAGTTAGCTGAAAAACAGTAGATAATTTGCCAAGGTTATGTGAGAAAAACACAAATGCGCTTGCTTCAGATGGAATTAAAACCATGTCTGTGAAAAACAGTCATGCAATGTTTATATGTTAGGTTACATTTTATTTTGATGGTCCCCCTAGTCTATTGACTATAAGCAACTTTGAAACTACATGTCAACTAACTCTCATTAGAGTATTAGTAGGCTTAGGTTAAGGTTAGGGTTGGTAGAATGTTGACGTACTTGCAAAGTTACTTATAGTCAGTTTGTCTGTTGGGGAACCGTCAAAATAATCAAACTGATATTACATTAAAAATAGTTCAAAGCAAATATGTCTTATTACACATTCATCTGATCTGATATCTGATCTTATGGCTGTTTGAGAAAAAAATATTATTATTATTATTATTACTATGCTTATAAGTGGTCTTTGATGGCTTTAAGTAAAGTAGCATAAGAAAGATGGCAAGATATGAGACTTATAATACATTATAACTATGAGAAATATAATCCATTGTAACTTAAGTGGATGCAACATGTTCACTGTGTGTTATAAATCATCATACTCTTACAAGCTATAACCACAAATAAGTAAATATTATAAAACATTAAAACTGTTCTTATGAATATTCATAAGATGATATAACATATTATAAGGGTTTTTATAATGCATTATGCATTCATTATAATGCCTTAAGAATACCCTTATAATGTATTATAAATATGGGCTTCATAGAAAGTGTTACCAAAAATGTTCAACAAAATGTGCACAAATCTCTTCATATTGATGGAATAAAAAAAGGTCTCATTGCCTCACACCAAATCTACATTGCAAGGAAGTGGTGCAACATAAAATAAATTGTTTCAATTAAAATCAATGATGATTTCTACAATGCAAACAGTTTTGTTGATTATAATAGGAGCAATTTAGTTTCGTTGCATCTTGCAGTGTAGATAAGAAACTCATGCTTTGTTTAATTTAGAAGTAAATAACTGTACATTTCCAGCTGATTCCCTTAGGAGTAAGGTAAAAAAATATATATATTTTCTCATAATTTTCATATATTCATATATATTTCATATATTTTGTCAATTTTCTCACCCTCATGTCTTTCAAAACCCATACGCTATACCAAAAGAAACTAATAGTGCATTAACTGACTATAATTACTATGACTAAAAAATGAATTTAATAAAAGTATTACTATGGGATTAGTTTTTACAACTAAAAAAAGAGTAACAGCTAATAAAATTCAAAGAAATCAGTGATTACATGTTATAATTTGCAAGGGAACTTGATCTGCATTTATTACTAATAAAAAAATACTGTGTCTATTGTCTGGACGTGGGCAATACAGATGAGCATGTGCTCTGGGGATGTATGTATAATAAAGTACACAAAACTTATTAACTGCAAATTATATAATCACATAATGCAACATAATTAGGGAAGAGAATTAAGGTAAGAATGATACCTAATGCTGCTAGAGTGGCCATTCTAAGCAGTTTCTGGGACTGCACTCTCTTTTATTGATTTAATTATATTTTTTAATTGGATGCGATGCCAGCTAAAACCACCAACTTTACCCAGAAAGTTGGGGAAAAAGTCCAAATTCATAATGAAGGTGCATGAGGCAGTGCAACAACTTAAGTTTTCAACTTTAGTTACGCTATACCCTTACGATAAAGGTCAAAATAAATGAGGAGAAACACTGTGGAAAAAAACATTGTACCGCAATCACATACATTTCTATCCCAACAGGATTAGATTTCTCAGAGGACCAGAGTTAGCTGAAAAACAGTAGATAATTTGCCAAGGTTATGTGAGAAAAACACAAATGCGCTTGCTTCAGATGGAATTAAAACCATGTCTGTGAAAAACAGTCCTAAACAGGGATTAAGATAAAAAATAAAGAAAGAAAAAAAGTGTCTATGAAATAAAAAATACACAGAAACAAACCTAAACTGAATAAAAATTTAGTTAACCTGAAAATAGTATTAAAGTATTATAGGTCAAATCTATAATAACTTTAATACACATTACGCATGAACATGAGCACACATTTCTTCACCATGGTTTTATGCAGAAAGTATGTAAAAATCAAATCTCATTAGTTAGATCAAAGTTTCATGTTTATTTAACCTTACCTAGAGTAATGTTCTGTCAACATTATGTCTAGAGACGCATATGACAACAACAACTCCTATCCAGTTCAGACACATACAGACACATTAACAAGGTGGCTCACAGACTGAAGAAGAGACTTCACTCTGATCGAATCAAAATCATTCACACCCTCACACACATTAAGTTGTGAGACACTTTCCAAACCCTTCATCACATCGCAATCACACACAAAGCAAGCACATGACAGGCCAATTAATTAATTAGACCGCTAAACAATGATTAAAACAACAACAAAAGAGGTGAAATTAACATCTTCCTTTCTGTATTCCTATAAGAGTATCTGCTGTATTAAGCGTGTCTGTGTCTGGTAATGACATGTTACTAGCGCCTGAAATCTAAAACACATTCACTGAATCTTTGAAAGTGCTGCTGGTGAGATTGCTGAGGGCAAAATAGTTTGTGCCAACAGCTTGCTTCAGCAATGTAAGCAAAATGTATATTAAGCTTGATTAAAAAAGCCCATTAGGAACCACTTCCACAAAACATCCAAGTCAAATATCTGCACTTATGAGGGCGCATTTCTTTTTCAAGGAACACTTCCTGTAATTTAGCTATCTGACACCTATGCAAATGATTATTGAACGGTTATGAATAATTAGCATATTCCAATGCCAAGTTATTAAGCCATGAGGCAGAAGACATCAAACTACAGTATGTTAAATAAAACTACACTGCAACAAGAGTTCAGTATTTGTATTTCTGTTTTTGCTCAAAAATCCAAGTAGTTTTACAAATGCAAACTGTTAGGGATGTACTGATATTAAAATAATGGCCAACAGCTTAAGCTGAAAATTATATTCATGTTATGGCCAATTACCAATAAACAGCCAATATTATATAGTAATTTGTCTAAAAAAAAAAAAAAAATTTTGAAATGCTACAAGTGAATTTAGGCATCACAAAATTATGATTTAGAGTATGAAAAATGTATATTCATTTTGAGATTACTTTACTTTTGCTCATCATCGAAACTCAATCTAAATGTAAAAATAGGGGAAATAAGTGTGCACAATTAAATATTTAATAACCAATACATTAAAAAAATATTAATTACTGGGCTACTTAATATTATTAAGTAATACATACATATGAA
Source organism: Sinocyclocheilus rhinocerous (assembly GCF_001515625.1). Taxonomy (NCBI): domain Eukaryota; kingdom Metazoa; phylum Chordata; class Actinopteri; order Cypriniformes; family Cyprinidae; genus Sinocyclocheilus; species Sinocyclocheilus rhinocerous. The sequence goes on along the minus strand of NW_015658759.1, from coordinate 740,817 downwards.
AAATAATGCGATCATCAGCAATAGACAGCATATAAATGAAATGAGTTAAATGTTGATCCAGGAAGTGGTATATGTCTGTGCAAGCTTTGGAGGTGTTGATGGAAGCGATTTACTGGTTTTATGCTTTGATAATTGTACTGAATATTATCCAGATGTAGTTTTTGATAAAAATGTGATTTTCTCACCTTTTTGCTCAAAATTATGAATTTTTTTTATGAAACCTACCTATATTCAAGTGTTGATAAAAAAAAAATAATGCTTTAAGCTAGAATAAAACAGATTTTTTGTTGTTTAAAAGTAGAGGCTCTGATCTTTATTTTGTTGTATTGCATATTCAAATATTCACACAGCAAAATATACTGGAGGCCATCAAATTTGAGTGAAAATCATCAAAATCTCTGGTGATGGCTAGCAACTTTTTTTTCAAAAATGCTGTCGGGGAAAGAGTTAATTGGACACTTTAGCAAGCTAATAAAGTGGTTAGTTGCAGTTTAGGATTAGCGATACCTTTACCTTATTTACAAAACAAAAGATAAACTACTGTAATTTCGGTTTATTTTATTTGTTTTTCATTTTTTATTTGTTTTCGTAGCAATATCTGGCAACACTGCATCGCAGGAAATTAAACTATAGTAATCATGTTGACAAGATACCACATTCGGTGAGGCAAACGCAATGATCACCAGGATATTGTCTGTAAGAAACTTTGTCAACGCTATCAAAACCAGTAGCATATGACACCCCGCACTTTTTTCAGGCGAGTTTTTCAAAGGCCAGTGTGAATAAACCTAGATTTAATGCAAAGAGATAAGATAGTCTATTCATGACCAGACATTTTATTTGTATCCAAAATGAGGTGACGTGAACATTGTGAAGCGCCACAAAACGGACTCGTAGAAGTAATAACTTATGACGTGCCAGGAAATCTTTAACATGGACAAAGGCATCCAGCTATAGCTGTAGCTAAGCTGAACAAAAAGCAGAAACGTTTTGACTGATGAAATGTGAAAACAATAATCACACAATGGTTTATGAGTGTTTTTCCAAGTCATCTCCAGGTAATAAAGTATATGAATAATGCAGTGCTAATTCACACGGCATGTATTGCAGTATTATTCTGTGATAAAAGTGGAAAAAATTTTTGTAGTATATAAACCAGTCATAAAATTGTCTTTAGGAAAATATATAATAGAATACAAATTTCCATGAAGGTTCTTAAAGTTCTTATCAAATAGCAATGCTTACTAATGAAAACTATTACAGCAATACGTATTGTTGCATGAATAAACAAATGATACAATTATCCACCCCTAACCTGAAAACAAATTTTGATGCAATAAATATGGTCTAATTTAATAATGTCCATCTCCTCAAAGCAAAGAAAACATCTTTCACACATATCTACATGTCTGTTTCTTTTAAACTTTGTAGTGTATAGGAGTTGTATTTGTAGGTTTTATAATAGCACAATTCTTAACCCCACACCAGATCTCACAAATGTTCAAACCCTGGTTACGGCCATGCGTGTACTAACTTTGTAAGACCACAAAACCTTACAGAAACCTCTAATTTAAACATCAGAGCAAAAGCTTCATTAATAGTACATGACTAAATATAAATTAATGTGTACGTGAATAGAACAGTGCTAAAAAAATTATGAATGTGAACACTGACAATAATTAACACAGCTGGCTAAAAACAAATTTAAATGAAAGGTACAATAGTTTCTTGCTTTGACAATATGTGTGATCTCTGGATTTAACAAATAACAAGAGACTATTTTGAAATACTTAAACGATAGCATTTATTACCAAATAAATAAATAGATAAATAAATAAATTTCATACAGTTGCACTGAAAGTTTCATTAAAAGAGTACAACTACTGTATCAATATATTCTTTTGTGTTCCATTGAGGTAAGAAAATGATACAGGTTTGGAGCTAAATGAAAGTGAGTGCATTTGGATAATTTTAGTTACATTTTCTGTATTACATACATTTAAAAGGGGAAGGGGACGTGCCTTTTGTTCTCCAGAAATCTGCAGAGCTTTCCCGCCAAATCTGTTGGAGCAGATTCCGAGCAGGATTACAGATGACTTCAAGTATCTCCTAAAGCTGCACTCCCTGAAGTTTTAAATGAAAGCCATTATCATGAGCCTCGATGTTTACTTTGTTAAAAAATCTGTCAGTGTCATATTGAAAGTAGTGAAGGAAATTAAGACTAACTCTGCTGTAACAAGTTAATCTTCTTGCTAGAATATTGTCAAGTTGTCATCTCTTGAGCTACAGCCAGCAAGCCTCATCCAAGCAATACAAGAAGATTCGCTCATCACTGCACTGGGATAATTGATGATAAAGATTTTTACGAGTAATGCTTCAGACTAAGTGGGATAAAAGGGTGGTAACAAAGATTGAGCAAGGGTGCAGATGATTACAGCCATGGAGAAGCAGCTGGCTCAGTTCAAGCTTGAATAAGCACATTGGAGAAGCAGGTGCATGAAATAGATCACAGTGGTAACTGAAAGGAGAAAGAATGCACAGTTTGTCTGAGACAAATGAAGATGGCACCCAGGCTGAAAAATATTTCGTAATAGTCTAGTTCCCAAGATTGGATTGAGAAATTTTCACAACTGAGAATCAGATTTTGGATGGGTCAATTAAAATACTTGTGCTACTATTTAGCAGCGCCACTAACTAAATCCACAGTGCAAAACATTAGGGGTGGGAATCTTTTGGTACCTCATGATTCAATTCAAACTGATTCTTAGAGTCACAAATCGATTCAAAATCAATTCTAACATAAGAAATACTACAGGAATTGAATAATCAAATGTAAAACTAAAACACTGCATAGTTTTCACTGCATGAATAAAATATAAATTGATACTTATATATTAAGAGATAAATATAAAATTTTTGATGGAGTTTGGGGACCTTTCAAATTGTTCTTAAAATGTGGTGGAGTTGGAAATGTGTTGATAGATTAAGAAAAGAGGTGATACTGTATATTAATGTAAAATATTGAGTAGCTTTTTTTCCACTTGGAGTTTGTTGTTCTTGTTCTCTCTGTTACATGGAAATTTATATGTACATGTGTATAGTTCAAATGCAATAAAAAGATGAAACAGACAGCAACAAGTGCCTGCTGTCCCTTTAAGACCGAATGCATGGATCCAATATAACGATACACATACGGTTTTCTCTGTTTACGTTCACGTAGGTTATAACTGACTGTGTTTATGTTAATACTCCAGACAATAGTTATTTTGACATAATTGTGTGTGTATTTAACAATTCAAGTGCAATAAGCTGCGAGATTTTAATTCACAATCGCATGGTGTCTGAGAGGCAGGTTTCCACTCTGGGTGTATGTGTGTGTCCGTCAGCACAAGCAAAGTTAAAGAAAGTTAAAGAAATGTAAAACATTAGATAAACCATTATAAAATCGATTTTTGAAATTTGTGAATCGATGTGAATAAGCAGAAGATAGAATCACGATTCATATGTAAATCGATTTTTTTCCCCACCCCTACAAAACATACAGTGTGACCAGTGTACCCCAAGCCGAACAACTGTCTATTCGGTGAATAAAATACACTTATAAATCATGTAGAGTGTTAACAGAACCCCAAATCCCAGAACAGAACAGAATCCCAAATTATGCCTGGATTTGAATCAGATTAGCAAAAAAAATAAATAAATCGGATTTATGCTACCTGTAAACAAAATGTAAATGAACTAGTTAATTGAAGTCAAAGAAATTATGACTGAATTAACCTGACTACATTGGGTTACTATGTTAAGGTAGACAGATCAGGTAGAAATAGATTAAAGCAGCAACTGCACATTTCCACTTCTTATAGTTTAGAATCAAGCCTTTGAAAAACACAACCAACAAAATAAACAGAAAAAGTTTGGGTCCAAGAGGTTCTGGAGCATATGGTGAGAACTGAAAAATTCAAAGGTTATATGAGTAATCAGTGGCAGACACGGGCCCTTGTGGCTGTTCGCACTAAAACTTACATTTACACTGCATTTAAAGGGACATATATGCAATAAATGACAAATCTGACTACTCAGCCTCATGATTTTCTTCTCTCTTAACAAGGCTTATAGTAGGTTGTCTTAATTCAGTAGCTAAATTTAAATAAATAAATAAATAAATAGATAAATACATAAGAAAAACAGATGAGTGAATTAATAAACCAAAAATAAGAAAAGCATCATTAAATTATCAAAATCAATTACATGGCTGATCTATTTGTATTTATGTGCCAAATCATTATTTTCTTACATAAAATCTCCAAATCAAAACATTTTATTTATCATATTGGTTTAGAAGAATACTTTGAATACAGTCATATATAATTTTTTGAGTTTGACAGCTGCAGTCACCACGATGTGTGGAAAACACAACTATGGACATTGTGCTAAATCTAAACCTCCATTTGCGTTCCTCTGAGAAAAATAATCATACATGTTGAACAACACGAGGGTGAGTAGATGACAGTCCATGATAGTATATCCAATTTTTGGCTGGATATTCCCACATTATATTTTGATTTTATATAAGCATGTGTCCACATGTGAACAAAAAGCAGTACACACTGGAGCCAGCTAATCTGGAATAGTTGAAACACCTGCATAATTCTGCAGATTAAGCATCTCCCTCTTGTAATCGTCCTGCCAAAATCAGTGAAAACTCACTACACAGGTTTATTGCAAATAATACTGGGCCCTACAGGGTGGAGAATGAACATGCTCCAGTATGTTTGCTTGACCAATATAAAAAAATTGAAAATGTATTAATATGTCATAGTAGTTTTTAAAGAATACACTGAATACAATTTGTATGTGAAACAATTTTCACTCAACAATTGCTAGTAAATTACACAAATAATTGCAAAGAAATGGCAAGTAACACACTGAATTAAAATGTACACCAATAATCTTTATTTATGACTTCGATTTTTATTTATTTATTTAATTTATTTTCAAAACATAATTTGGCTATGCATTGTGCTACTACACCTTTCTTTTCTTTTATGGGGAGAAGAAAACGTCAGCAGAGATAAGTATGGTGTGGTCTCAAAGAAGGGAGGGTGCACTAAGCCCCCTTTTCTCGGCCTCTTTATCTCCTTTTTATTTGACCTCACTGGCGGCACTGTCTCTCTCTCTCTCTTTCTCTGTCTACTGTCATTACTTCGTGCCTTGCTTTCACCAAGGGGTCGTTTAGAGTCCTGCTGGCCAAAATCTATGAAAGGCGCTCAGTTTATGCAGCCTATTTCATTCCTTCTACAGGGCAAAACAGTACGAAGTTTTTTTTTCAGCTGCCCTGGCACTCTTCCTGCCAACATTTCTACCAGCACCATCATAAAAAAATTAAACTGCATATTTAGCATGCATTTTTATATTTTACAAATACTATTTTTAGACTTAGGATATGTTAAGAAAGAAAAATATAGCAAGGCTTAAAACAAATGTGCATGATCATCAGACGTGGGATGTAGTGACAGCGCAGAGACAGTTGTGACAGTTGTGTCAACTGGCCTAAAACACTCTCAAACTGCCCCCGGGCCAGCAGACCATCATTATTGTTGAGCTCTGCTCTTTGAATCTCTCTTGCTCTCACATAGAAACACACGGTCAGAGCCATAATTCAGAAATACTGGGTTTTTCGATTCATCGAAAAGGCAGTACTATCACTAACCTACAGAAATTCATATTCAACACTTTTGTAGTGTTTATTTTCCCTGAAGTCCACTAATAATGTCAATCAAGGTTTCTTGCATCAAAACGTCCAAATCTAAGTCATTCTAATATGCTTATTAGGTGCTCAAGAAACATTTCTTACTATTATTAATGTTAAAAATTAAACCAAGATACATTTTTTTTCAGGACACTTTGATGAACAGAAAATTCAAACGAATAGCATTTATTCAAAATAGAAATCATTTGTAACATTATACTAGAGATGTGTAATTAATTGAATACCGTTTCAATTTCGGCCTCCAACGATTATGAAAATACAATGATCGAGATAAAATGATTATTGCGCCCCATTCCGCCCCCTTTCCAGCAGTGCGCTTTTATTCCTCCATAAAAGCCCAATTTCACGTGCAAAACAGTAAAATCATGTAACGTGACTTTTGCAAAATGGGACCTGCTTGATTTATCAAAGTTTATTACACAGCAAAATTCCCAGAGTTAAATCAACTCTGCTCAGAGTACATATTGCCCCAATCTAGAGTGTTAAAGTAACACTGAAGCCGAGTTAAAGTTAATGGGATAATTAAGCAATTAATTAATTGATGAGTGAGCATTAGTAAAGAAAACCCGCAGTTAACAATGTTGAAAATGAACAACTACAGCTTAGGCTTTTAGACATGAAAACATATCACATAATCCTCAACAGTGGTAACTCTGCTTCAGTGTTACTTTAACACTCTGTAGATTGGGACAATATGTACTCTGAGCAGAGTTGATTTAACTCTGGGGATTTTGCTGTGTAGATTTATTCATGTTTTTAAAAGCACGAAAGAGCACTTGTGCATGCGCTCAGAGACGGAACAGAACAAGGACATGTAAAGTCAACTTTTAGCTTAAGGTGTGCGCCTAAACGATCGAATACACGCAAAAATGTATCAAAATGCGGCGCTTGGTGATTATTCACATAAACCCTCGTCGGTTTTGTAATATATGAATGTAAACAGTTGAGAATTAAAATACGTGTGTAACAGTAAATTGGATCCGTGTGGCTCTTAAAGTGACAGCAAGCTATATTCCTGCTGCTGACTGTGTGCTTAATATTAATCAAAAAACAAAAGACAAAGACAAAATCACTCACTGCTCTTGACTGAAGGAATTTTGTAGCTTTAATAAGAAACAAAGGAAGTTTAATTCTTACAGTGAAGACTATGCTGTTTTATTTTACATTCAATTATTCCATTTCTGTAGTAGGCTGTTCTTTCCTTTGTTATTACTGACCTTTTTTTCATAATCGTGTTAAATAATCGTGATTACAATATTGACCAAAATAATCGTGATTATGATTTTTGCCAGAATCGAGCAGCCCTACATTATACGTCTTTACATACATGTATGTATACATGTCAGTGAATACTGATTACAATTTGATGCATTCTTGATGAATAAAAGTATTAATTTCAATTAAAATAATTTTAACCATATAACCTTAATACACAGACTTGCATTAAATTACTGTTAACCAGTGGTGGACGAAGTACACAAATCAAGTACTTGAGTAAAAGTACAGATCCGTATAATAAAATATTACTTCGGTAAAAGTAAAAGTACTCAGTTTTCAATTTTACTCGAGTGAAAGCACAAAAGTACTTGATTTTTTATGCACTTAAGTAAAAAGTACCGATAGATGAATGTTTATTTTGCAGTTTTATATAGGCAACTTTTATAATTTAATTATATATATTAGCATATATTTTTTTTATAATCATACTGCTCAAAATACCTGGGATTTTCAAAGAGAAAACACATTTTAGGAATCTGTCAAAAAATTGTTTAAATCAAAAAAATGTTATTGTCATTTATTTATAACTAAATACTTTTATTTATTCACATAACAAAAATGGCCTCCTATGCCCTTCATAGCTTGCGTTCTTGCTAGCATTGTTTAAGTACTTTTTGACTGTAATTGATTACAGTCTTTTACCGTTAAATTCACGGTCATTTTTTACAGTGTACTAGCAGGGTTTTAGAAAGCCTGCATTACCTATAACAACTTATTTAATAAGTGATAAAACTTGTTTTATTATTGATGAACTTTGGACAGTTATTGAACTAAATCGAATCAACACTGAACTGACTGGAGCTGAATGATGACACCATTGTCTTGTTAGATCTGCTTTACAGCAGAATTTGGATTTGCCTCATATTTGAAGTTTGCATGACTGATTCTGTTATTTTGCTCTTTAATACTGTGAAGTTGCTTTGAAACAATCTCTATTGTATAAAGCGCTATAAAAATAAAGGTGACTTGACTATACTAAAACAATACCTAAATAGCTATTTGGCTAGTGGTTCATATTTCTTTCCCGCTCACATTTGATGACATCATAAAAAAAAATTATAATAAAATAAAATAAAAAATCTAGAGGCAAAGGAAGTTATCTGACTTTAATGAAAAATTATGTAAGCATTTTTAATTTAGATTAAAGGTGCAGTCACATTTTTTGTTGCTTGGCGAAATTTTGCAAACAAAATTCCAAATATTCTGTTAAATTGATCATGCAAATTTACTGTGTTGACCAACAGAAAGCTTTGAAAGTGACCTCTGTATAAGCTGTGCTTTATACATCACCACACTTTTGCAATAGAAAATTGACCATAATACGACCAAAACGTGTTTTAAGAAAGTAAACACGGTCAATTTTTGAATTCATGTTGACTAAGTATGCTGATACAGATGATAATGCAATCCCCATTCAAACTTGGAAATGGTCATACAGTGAGATTACACAATATACATCCCATACTATTACTGTGGACAAATGGCATGTAATACACATCCTAATAATTACATCCTTCCTTTAGTGCAAATCCATCAGTGGAGTGGAACTCAGTAATGATCCATCAGGATTGTACAATCTGTGAAAGATACATAATCTGTGGGCTTCTCCATTCTTGTGAAGTACAAAGTCTTAGGTTTGTGTGTTTGAACATGAGTGTGTTATTCTTAGAGCATCAAGACCCCACTGATGGAAAGAAATAGCTGCTACAGGGTATGAATAAAACACCAAAGTTACTCAAGAGCAGATCTATTCACACACACATGCACACATACTCAATCTAATGGGAGCTACATGACATGATGGTTTACACACTTTTCACACACTTGCACCCACACGGAGGGTGCAAAACTAACAGAAAATTGACAAAGAACTACTATGAGCTTGCAAAACTGCTACGACAAAAAGTGCCACTTGTATGTATTGACAAAGCAGTTTTCAGTTGAATTCTATCATGAAATTTGCTCTTGAATGGCTTCTGTGGCAATTCATTTTGTATTTACTCAACATATCATGATGTCTGGATGTCGGCCCTCACTAAGTGACCTCAAACTCACTAAATAATTCACTGAGCTCTGGGATGCGTTGGAATGTTTTTGCAACTTGACAAATGTTGCCACTGCAGCTTCAATGACAAACTGACACACTTCATAACGAAGTGGACTGAAACATCAGAAACCAAGTTTAGCGGGCACTCATTTCCTTTGACCAACACAATCATAGCAACTGGAAGGATCCAAAGAAATAGGACTCTGCAATGCAAATATTTTGGTTTATTCAGATTATCCAGAGCCCTTCAAGGTGCTCCAGAAATCCCTCCCCCTGGGTAAACTCCAAACGGATTAGACATTAAATCCATTATTTTCCTGCCATAACATCATTGGAAAATTTAATCAGTGTCAAGTATAAAATTACAGACTGTCAAACACTGTTCATTTAAAACATTCCGTACGATTCTAAATGTGCATATGGGGCAAATAAAACAAAAAGCCTTTCAAATGGGTCACATGATTATTTGGTGCACTTACCCCGTTTATCTTGCTGTTATTGCATTATGAATTATGAATTTCATTTTATGCATTCTGACCCCTGCAAACGCCTACACTAGAACTATACATTAGATCTGGAAGCAGGACTGATGAATAATGAACAATCCGCTTCCGACAACTTTAGATTCCCGTCTGGACCAAATGTACCTGCAAATGGGGATAAACTTCTCTCATTAAAGTACAAGTTCAGTCTTCTGTGCCATATCTCAAATCCTGAAATCAAATTTCTGCACCATTTAGTGCATACCCCAAAGTTTTAACTTTTAGCTCCTTCCACTCAAGCCCAAATTAGATTTGAAATATCATATATGCACTACAAATTAGGCTTGCCGCGATAGATGGTGCTGACGGTGATACCGTTGTTAAGCCGCAACACCGGTTACGTCACTTGCCCACCGCATCACCGACCCCCACCGTCATTTTGATTTTTTTATAGTAATAAAAATAATTTAGTTCAGTAAAAGAACAGACACTACAATTAAAAACTGAACGCGGCTGCTCAATGCAGTTGAATGACAGTTGCATCACAGATCAGATTTCGTTTCTCCAGTGAGGAGAGTGAGTCGAGCTGACTGACAAGAAGAGTGGGGTGAGACAGACAAGACGATCGCAGATGATTTAGTTTCGAAACGAAATGCAAAAGCGCCTGTTTGGCAATATTTTGGATTTTGAAAAGCCTGTTGACTTTTGCAAGGTGATTTTGGAAGTTTTTTTAAACATTCGTTTCTTATTTAATTGGTTCCACATTGTTTACGGATTTTTACTTTATTTAAACTTTGCTAAAGCTAAAGTGAGTTTGACTTTGTATTTTGTTGTTGCATTCAAGCAATTGACACCTAACTGCCGCTAATTCGAAAGTGAAAGTAAAATGCGCACGGTGCTTTTAAGCTATTTAAAAGCGAAGGAAAGCGAGGGAAATAGGGAAAATTCAAATGAATTGCTTTACTCCGAATTGCCGCTATTTGAAAGTGAAGGTAAAATGCGCACGCCGCTTTTACAAGCTATTTAAAAGCGAAGGAAAGCGAGGAAAAGAGGGAACGCCCCCGCCCCCATGGTGATACCGGTATTACCGGTGCTGTCACAAGTCGATTAACCGGTGGGAAAATTACCTCACAGTCACAACCCTACTACAAATCAGCCTCAAAAGGAATAATTACCTCTGTCAGCACTTCTTATTCACTTAATATTATGACTCAGACTTCTTATGGATTAATCTACAGAGTTTCGTTTGTTAGCAGAATTAAGCAGATAATATCTTTAAATTGCCTGCACAAATTGGTATTCTGAAAAGAAAAGGTCCCATGCTGCAAGCCTCTCTGATGGCAAATTTGTAGCGGAATCTAACAGCCATAGGGCAACCCATCAGGTTCCTGTTTTGCATTCATCCCATGCTACTAATGGCTCTAAAGCTTTCATCTTGCACCTTGTGACATATTGAGATTGGTGTGCAATCCATGCAAAGGTTGTGCCAAAAGACCTTAATTCAGAGCTAACCAGCCAATAGCAGCACAAGATGAAAGCAAAGGCAGGATCCTGACTAATTTCTTGTCCTATGACTTCTTTTAGACCAACTTTAAAAGTACCCCATTGTGCAGAGGATTTTGAAATGTATCATTATCTTTATTCCTGGGAGATTATATGCTCAAAAACGTGTTTTTAACACTGCTCTCTTGATCTGGATTAGGCCTGTCGCGATAATTAAATAACTGTCTAATCGCGATTATTTGATCTAACCGCGGTTGTTTCAGACAACCGCGATTATTGTGCTTTTTATACGAGACAAGGGGGAGTCATACACCAAAAGAAACAGAAGAGCACCAGTTTGCTTTTCATGCACTGTATAGCCTATACAGGGCTCCAGACTCATTCTTCCCACTGGTCGCTCTTTTGCAACTAACTTTCTCAGCTGGTCGCACGAGCACATGATTTGGTCGCAATATTTTTATTTTTTTTTGCTCTACAACATGGGATTATCCAATACATGCTGATGAACTTTTATCATAGTTTATAGTTATATGGAAACGAAAGTGGTTAACATTCAACCCGTTCTTTATCATCAGCAGTATTATTTGTGATTTAAATTTTGTGAATGTAAGTTTCTTTCTCTTTTGCTGTGTTAAGCCGCGGGCTTCGGATGCTTTCACTTTCAAATTCGCGATCTTGTTGTCACTGTTTTGCTTACATACATCTACACACCTTTCATTTTTTTAAGACTAAAACAAAAGATGGATTCATTGTTATTCTTAATTAAAAAGCACAACAACAATAAATCAGTAAGAACGAATAAGATGAGGCATGGCACACACCACATGCTGTATTATATACAGACTAATAAATTACAGAACGTTTAGCAAACACTGAGGAATCAAATAAATAAAAGAGAGCCCCCCATAGCGTAATGTGAGGTAAACAGCAAGAATAAAAAGATTTTCAAAAATCTAACGGTGACAGTGCTTGCATGTTTTTTCCCCACAAGAATACCAGCATGTTCACCTTCTCTGGTTTAAGAAGCGGCCTTTTACTTGACTTTCGCTTGAAAACCATCCATCGTTTCCTCAATATGCGCGTCATTTTTGTTGCGCGCAGCTTCGCGCTTGTGCTGACGTGGCGAGTATACTCTCTAAAGCGCTGTTTTGTTATGCTTTCAGTTTAGTTTGCCGTTTGATGTTTCTCATATGCAACAGAAATCGAAGCGCTTATGAGTTGATCAACGCGGTGGTCGCGCCAGTGCGACC
>NW_015658759.1:722103-728192 GCF_001515625.1 Sinocyclocheilus rhinocerous | reverse complement strand
AATAGCGCTGGTGTTGGATCGGTATTGGCCAATTCTTAGAATTTGGAATACTCTATGTAATCTTACACTGCAAAATAATAACTCAAAAAGATTAAAAGATAACATCATAATTATTTACTGAACCCTTAAATTAATCAATTATATAATGAAAGCCATAAAAACAGACAATTAATCGGGATAATCGCCAAAGCCCTAAAACAGACAATTAATCGCAATAACCGTGACTATTTTTAGACAATTAACCGTCAGCCAAATTTCATAATCGTGACAGCCCTAATCTGGATAATTTGAATAAAGTTTGAAAAACATTTTTTTAGTGTACTGAAGAACACATTTACACTCTAAGAAAAGTCTGAGGGCACAATGGTAATATGAATGAATTTTACACATTGTTTTTCTCACAGATGTTTTACCCGTATTTTGAAGGTTTTAAGGTTAAAGGAAGTGTCTGTAAACTAAACAGATTATCAGTACCTTTTCTTTTCTGTTTTTCTACTGGTTCTACTGTACAAAAATAAACACATTTTACAACAATAAAGAGTTTTTACAACAATTTAAACATATTTACAGGATTTATTTTACAGCGTATAGGTAAATCTAGGTAAATGTTAACTCGTACGCTATTTGTTGTTCACTGTTTATTCATGCTCGTTGAAAAACTAATGCTAACTTAAAATGTTAAAAGTGTAGAAATTAACATCAACCTAGATTAATAAATTATGCCAAAGTATTGTTAATTGTAAGTATACATTACCTATTGCACTGGCTAATGTAAACCATGTAAATCTTATATTTAGCTCATAATACCTATATAGCACCCTATTTATGACATTTAGCATAAACTAGAAATGAGCTTATTTTATCTGAACATAATTCAGGTAATTCTTTTCTACTTATAACCAATATGAAGTACAGACAGTGTCTTTCACTTGACCTTTAAAATGTCCCTTGCTTTCAAAATGTCAATTGCTTTTATGTTAACCTTGTAACATCTTACAATAGTAATGATATTGAATCACTTTAAAATTATACTGATATATTAGAAAACAGTTTGCACAGTGTAATAAACACATTTATTCATCAAACATATTCAGACAAATATTACAACATCAGACTGATAGGGCTGGGTATGTGACCTGAACTGGAATGTGATCAATATTTCATTGGATTTTTGCAGTGACAGTAAGCACATTGCTCTGGCACATGCTGCTGCCTTTCAATGTATTTATACGGCATTGATAAGCACAGTGTGAGACCAGCCATTAGAACAAAGTCCTGCTGCTGCTAAAACACACACTCCATTCTCTTTCTCTCAATCGGTTTCTCCTCTTTTCTTTTACTCTCTGTCATCAACACACACACAATGCCATGCCATTACCACACTGCTGGTTGCTGTATTATGCCTAAACACACCCAGCAGTGAGCCAAAGACTTATACAAACACTGTTAGCATGTTAGAAGAATCATTCATGTTCATTTGCTATGGTATATTTATTAGTCTGCAAGAATAATTTGGTGAATAACAGTTTTCATGAGCTCTCTACATATGAAATACCCTTTTTAAATTCATGCTACTCTGCAGTAAAAAGAGGTCAGCTGGTGTTACCATCGACTGCTCGATGCAGAGACATCGCTGCTGACTGCACAACTGACAAATGTCAATCAAAAAAGGTTTTGTTACCCTTCAGTGATTTGGATGGTTTGGAATCTGAATGAATGTGAGCAGCGAAATCACATAATGGTCTGCAGCAGTGATTCCCAAGAAGGGGGTACTTAAGCAGGTTCCAGGGGGGTCCTTGGAAATATTTAAATTTTACTTTGTTAAATCCATGAAACAGAAAAGACTAAAATAACTACTCATGATTTATTCAGTTCTTTAGAAAAAGAAAAGAAAAAAAAATAGTGCAATGGGTGTAAGAGGCTCTTTTTCACTAATAGGGCTGCAGGGTACAAAAGACAAAAAAGGTTGAGAAAAAAAAACGGTCTACAGCACATAAATCCTTTAGAATAGAACAGAATACACTGAAATAATAATAATAATAATACACTGATTTTTTTTACATTTTTACAGAAAAAAATACTGCTACAGTAAAAACATGTTAATTGGTCAATTGTTAGTTATCTTTCCATATGTTTTTAAATAAATAATTTAAAAAAAGGTTTAAACATTGCACTACATGTAATTTTACTGTAAAATACTGCAATGAAAAATGATTAGTAGGATTTACCGTATTGGCCCGAATATAAGACGACCCTGATTATAAGACGACCCCCCTTTTTCCAGATGTACCTTTTGGAAAAAGGCTTTTTAAAAACCAAATCTTGTTTTTTTCTCAGTAAAACACATTTTGTCTTCAATTATTTTCATATTGCATATTTTTCCCATTTTAATTTTTGTTTTGAAAGTATGGTAAAAACTGGAAAAATGTATCAACAATCACATTTAAAAAATATACACTTTTTGATATACCATAAAAAAAAAAAAACACCTTTTGTCATGGGTGTATTATTGACATTTCAAAGTCTAGACCCTGAATATAAGATGACCGCGTTTTTTCAGATGTATTTCCAAGAAAAAAACATCGTCTTATATTCGGGTCAATACGGTACCTAAAAAAAAGGTAATAAGCAATTTTCACTCAGAAACTGCTAATCAATTTCTCATATAATTACAAAGAAACAGCAATTAACACCCTGAATTAAATGAGAAATTTTGAAGTAGAAAAAAAAAAAAAATTATTGTAAACCAAACTTCAATAAACTTTACTTTATTTACAACTTTGAAGAAGTTTTTTTTTTTTTTTTTACGGAGTGTTAAATTTGATTTTGCACAAAAAATATTATTTACTATATAACGTACGATGAAAAACATAAAAATGGGACATTCCCAGAAGTCCCAACAGTATGTGACACATCAATTACAATTTTAATTTACATTTTTGTTTCTTCTTATTTTTTACTCTTTTTTTTTTTTCCTGTTATTCAGTTAATATTTATGGCATTATTTTAATGTCTTGTGTGTTAGCGTGATGGTGTTTTGTATGACCCTGTGCTCCATCTATACACATGAACTGGTCAAGTTTTAATGCACTTAAGCCTTGTTTCCACCGAGCGGTACGATTCAGTACAGTACGGTACACAATTATTTCCATTGTCAGAAGATGTGAATGGTACCAAAATAGCGAACCGTACCATACCACTTTTTAGGACCCTTCTGTTGGGGTACCTAGCACAGTAGTCCGGTATCTAAAGACAGAATGCAGAACGTTGATTGGTTGACAGAGAATCTTCACTTGTGCGTGCTACAAGGGGAATGACAAAACGTTCCACCATGCTGCTCATGCGTGTTGGAATTGTTTACAACAGAGTGCGCAAACACAAAAAATATAACGATGTATTTTAGAATTTAATATTTTCACACACATACACACAGACAATGTCATGCTTTCTTCTTCACGAGAGAATGATGTTGATCGCTACTTTCCGACATACACCATGCCTATCAAGTAAGGGTACTGTTGGCAGTGGAAACGCAAGCTGGATCAGGGTGTACCGTCCCGAATCGTACCATACTATACTGTACTGTACCGCTCCGTGGAAACGAGACTTTACAATGAACTCTGATTGATCATGTGGCCTTTTGTTTTGCCATCTGCATTATTGTGGTGGTTATTGGTACATGTTGAGGTAAAAAGCTGATTTTGGTAGTTCAAGTAGTTTGGTACATTAACATTACATCACCTAATGAAATATACAGCTATAAGTTGTAAAATTTGTAAGTCACTTTGGATAAAAGCGTCTGCTAAATGACTAAATGTAAATGTAAATATACAGGCACGAATTTGCCATCTTATAATATCAGAAACACTGTCACAGTATTTTTAGCATGAATTTCTGGCTTTCAGTCTTTTACCCTGAATATAACAGGAAATCGAATAAGATAAGAAAACAACACAGCATAGCGTACTGTAACACAGCAGAAGAGAAAAACAAATCACAATCAAATCTTTGCAATCTAGTGACGAATCAGAAAGGATTCCTGACAGAAAAATGAAACGGCTTTGACAATTTACTCAAGTAAGATTTTCCTCAAGAGCTCTACATGCGGATCTACATAGTACAGGTTTCACTGTCTTTGAGGATCGTCCAAAACATCACTCAAAAGATGATTATAATGTGAAGAATTTATGGTGCACTGCGCTATAGAAGGATGAATGATACGGCTGAAAAAGTTCCCATGATGCCATGCGTGTTTGCCTCGACCCCATGGGGACTTCATTAAAGATCAAACTATCAAAACCAACAAATTTCTCCCTGACTCAACCCTTCTTCTGCTATACATCTCTCACCGTGTCTCTCACATGTGTGTGCATTTAACAGCTTTGAAACAGAGAAGGTCCCTGAGGTTTCTTATCCTTTACTGATATAATAACTCTAATAAGCAGGAACATGCGAGCAGCAGTGTACATCCTTTCTCGCATACATTGCATTGTAATGATTTTGATCTTTCTTTCCTACTGCTCTGAGAGCCCTTTGAGAGGAAGCGTGTGATTATGAGTGCATGCCTGTTAGGATGTGGGTGCACATGTTGCATGTAATCCCTTTCCTGGGGAAAATTCCTCCACTATCTTCACAGTAACAGCTGGGGTTACCGTGACAACACCCCATTACTGTTGTGTTAACGCTCCGGTAGCCTTGGCAACACCGTGGTGACACCATGGCAACGGAGCCATTTGACAGAGATAAGAAAAGTAGTTAGCGCCGCAGACACGGAGCATTTAAATTCATCACCCTCTTCTCGCATCTGCCCTCTCGTGTGCCTCTCTCAGCGCATTACTTTTATATAAACTGGATTCAATTCATTTTGATTTAGTGTTGAAAAATGTGATCAACAGTAAATGTGGCCTTTGAGTCAATGGGAACATGGGGTGATGATATAAAGATGATGATGCTGCCACGCTCACTGCCCGTGTTTGGAGATCCTCTAATATTTATCATCTGGCCCTCGATCTATACGTCTTCATCTGTGTCTCTCCCTCACTGGTGCGGAGGAGAGTTGAACAGTCAAGCTTTATTCTGTCAGGCTGTAATTAGTTTTCAGATTCGATGACACTTCTTTTGTTTATTCATCCTTTGCAGTGTCTTGTTTCTCATCGAAGCGTGGCTTGGAGGAGTAACATCCTTTATATCAGATGAGAAATAAAACTGTGTTTCATATTCTCAGAACACTCCCTCACTTCTCTCTGAATTCTCCCTGCTCCCTCACGCTATTCTTCTCAAAGACTTTAACTTTTACAACGCAGTCATGTTTCCTTTCTCTTTTTTCCCATCCCACTCTCCCTGTTGTCTTGTTCTGTAATTCCCTTTTGTCTTGTTCTGTAATTCCCTTCCACTCTCCTTCCGTCCATATGTTTGTTGTGCTTTTCCTCTAAACTCTTGTTCAGATCTTTCTCTTTCTCATGGCCTCTCTTTGCTGATACTAATGTCTGTTTTCTGTTTTTGTAACTTCCTGTAAGCGAAGCCAATCTCCACCAGATATAGGGCTATCAAGGAAATAAAGTCAGCAATTTAAGTTGTCCCTCTGAACTCAGGGGAGACGGTCAACTCGCTAATGCTATATGCTGTGTTGCAATCAGACAATCGCTAATGCATTTGACATTTGTTCTGTCTGACCCTGCATGCATAATACCAGTAATAACGACAATCTGAAACTTAAAAAAAAAAGAAGAAGAAAAAATAACAATTAATGACAGTGTGATCAAAGGGAATAAAATATACTTGATTTGAGAAGTGACTAAAACAATGGCTAATTATTATTAATATTAATAATATTAATTACTTCTCCAAGCCACGTTTAATAATAATAATAATCATTTAATCATCATCATCATAATCATCATCATATAATAATAATCATCATCTTATAATTAGACATTAATATTAATATTAAATATTAATAATAATATTATTTTACAGCTCAGGAAACTTTATGAAGTTTCCTCACTATAAATAAAAAATAAAATAAAATGAGTGACGTCGGTGACCGACGAATTGGGATCCCTACCAAAGCGCCATGGATGCTGCCCCTT
>NW_015658759.1:718188-722092 GCF_001515625.1 Sinocyclocheilus rhinocerous | reverse complement strand
CGTGCGTTTCTGGGTGCGGTCGTTACCTGGCACCGGGTGATGGTCACGATCGCTGCCTCATGTGTCTGGGCATCAAGCACGCTGAGGTGGCCTGAGGTGAGCGCCCCAGCCTGCTCATCGCCGAGGGCGGGCACCCGCGTCCGCCCCCGCTCCCACGCCACATCCCTCTTTTCTCGGTATGGAGTTGGATTCGGTCGAACAGACAGCGCGCCTCACAGAGGAACGTGCACGGTCGGTGCTAGCCTGCTTGAATACGTTCAAGGGCAGTCTCAGGGGTTTGGACGGGCCCGCAGCTGCATTGGCACATCAATTGCCTAGAGTTGTTCGCAGTGCGCCTTGCCTTGAACCACCGACACGGTGGTCTGCGCTCCCGTCGCATGTCGCAACTCGCCCGCCACCTCCTCCTTTGGAGTCGGAAGGTTCTGAGGTCACTTCGTGCTGTTCACATTCCGGGCCTGCTCAACCGTACAGCCGACGAGCTGTCTCGAGCAATGCTCCCGGGAGAATGGCGACTCCATCCCCAGACGGTCCAGCTGATTTGGAGACGTTTCGGAGCCGCTCAGGTAGACCTGTTTGCTTCTCCAGAAACCTCTCACTGCCAGTTGTTTTACTCCCTGACTGAGGGAACACTCGGCACAGACGCACTGGCACACAGTTGGCCGCAGGGCCTACGCCAGTATGCGTTTCCCCCAGTGAGCCTTCTCGCACAGACACATTCGGGAGGACGAGGAGCAAGTCTTGCTAGGGGCGCCGTATTGGCCCACTCGGACCTGGTTCCCCGAGCTAGTGCTCCTCGCGACAGCCCCTCCTTGGCCGATTCCTCTGAGGAAGGATCTACTGACTCAGAGACGGGGCACCCTGTGGCATATACACCTAAACGGATGCTATGTGTGTATTTGCTTCCGAAACCTCCTTCGGGAAGGTTGGAGCTTCCGTAACGTCCCTGTTCCAAGTAGAACGGGTATGTTTTCCCAGTGTTATCCAATCTCACTCAGTAAGGTAGTGCTGTGAAAAATGATGAGTGGAACTACTTGTCCCGAGCCCCGGCCTACACCAGATAGGGGCGCAGGCGGCTTGCACAGGGCACTGGAAGGGGCAGCACCATGGCGCTTTGGTAGGGATCCCAACTCATCGGTCACCGACATGACCCTGAAGGAGGGAACGGAGACGTCACGTCCCGTCGCCACGGTTGCTGTACCACCGCTGAGCGGCCGGGTCGCCGGCTCGGCTCCTCAGCGAAAACCTGGTATGCATTGCACCTGCTGCCTTATTATACTCACGCTGTGATCAGCGGCAGCTGGATGCAATAATTGCATGCCAATGTGCATTGGCTCGTTTAGTTTACACTCGAAGTGGATTGGTCTATCGAAGCGATATCCCAATTCGTCGGTCACCGACGTGACGTCTCCGTTCCTTCCTTCAGGGAACGAGGATTACCATACGTAACCGAGACGTTCTCAGTTTAACCTCTTCCCTTTGAGATTTTAACAATCTCATTTGTGATTTTTCTTTCCTACGGATTGTTTTTCTGCACCATTTAACACAATTTAGTCACATCCTCATCACATCTTCATGAACTTAAAGAGTTTAAAGCTGTCTCTTCGCACAACTGAGACTTTAGAAACATCCATCACCGCTAATGCTAAAACTTGCTTGTTTTTCCAAACACTTTGTTCAATACTTTTCTCACTCTTTTACTAAACAGAAAAGACATGGCAGATGTGATGTCTTGTAACACCTACTGTAGCATCCATTTTAAAGAGCTGAACATCCTGTCTAAACCAGTCATGACATGACAAGTTTCCAGCAATAAGTAATATCTTTCATCACTTAAAGTGAAAATGATGCATGGCATAGCACAAATCACAGCCAATAAGAACATTTTCCATGTTATTATGTGGACAGTGATTTTGAATCAGTAAGATTTTACTGTGGGCAGTGCTACTCAAAATGGAAACTATGTTACCCCTCTGCTTGACATGGCTAGTCAGGAGAGGTAAAATACATAAATATAGTATAAAATAATATGTTATATAAACGTATATATTAATGTGGGTTCCTGCAGTTAAAATTTTACTAACAACGAAAACTAAAAGCACATAGGGTTCTTATAAATGCCTGCGCTAAAAAGCGTTTAACAGCAATATAATTTTGGGTGGGTGTCAGGATCCCACACATGAGGAGACAAGTGATTGAGAAAGCCAATGGTCAACCATTAAAAGTCCTTAAATGGCTGCTGTCTCTGGTGTAAAAATCTACAACAAGTGTTGTAAATGGACCAGGGATCAGTCACCAATGAACTGTGTAATATTGTTGAGTCACTCATCTATAAATGGAACTACACTTTACTTACAGTTATTTGGTCTGAACATTGGTCTTTTTCTTTTTCTGTATTGCCTGGAGGAGTTGGTTAATTAGTTTAAAGGGGTCATATGATGCTTTTTTAAAAGATCACTATTTTGTGTATTTGGTGTAACAGAATATGTTGACATGCTTTAATGTTCAAAAAACACATTATTTTTCAAATACTGTACATTTTGTGCACAGCCAGCCTTGTACTCTTCTAGGTTAAAAAAAAACTGTCGTCCATAAAATGCGTTGCACAAATTCGAACATCTGGGTTGTGCTGTTCTGTTGTAAATAAATCTTAACCAATGATTCCTAATTGCATCTACTTCTGGAAGGCCAAATAAAGTGCTTTTGCTTTTGCACTGAAACACACAGCGTCTCCCTGACATGGTTGCTTCAACACTAACTGCGGTTACTGACACCATGCCTTCTTTCTTTGCGTGCACATTTGCGGCGGGATTATGCAAATATTTCCACATAGTGGGGTAGATATGTGGGGGCGTGTTAGAATGAGCCGTTTTAGGGGGGCGTGGCAGAGTCTTAACTTTGATAAAGAATATCTCTTTGGTTTTGAGACTTTAGTCTTTGCAACTTCAGGGATCTTATCTATGCACAATCAGCTTGTAACACTCCAAAGAGAAAGGAAAACTTGAAATCGCATCATATGACCCCTTTAAGGAAGATGTATTGTTTCTGCAGCACAGCTGGCTATTAAAAAACATCTGACAGAACCATTTGACATTGCTCAAAGTAAATAATTCTTCTGTTTTTCTTTACACCACCTTGGATTTAGCAAAGAACTCTTTTAAGGATCCTTTCTGGTCTAAATTATTTGTTCACAAATAGGAATGTTCTGGTTCATAAGTCACTGAAGAAAGTTATACAGGTTTGGAATTACATGAATGCAGGTTGACATACGTTTTGATTGGCTACAGAAATGTTTAGATCTCTAGACCAGTGTTTCCCAACCGGGGTGCCGTCTGTCGAGAGCAGGGGTGCCGTGTAAAAAAATCATTTTTTAATATTTTTAAATTGCTAAAATGTTCAAAAAAGCAGCTATTATATAATATCCATTTCTGATGTCGCCAATAATTAGAGATGCACTGAAATTCCGGCTGCCGAAAATTAGTTCACCGCTCAGGATTCACTTTCACGCTCTGCGTATTATCCCGCTCTATGCGTGTGTGTGCGCCGCTCAGTCGCTACTCATATACCGTTCATGCTCATCGGAACAGCAAAGTCCAAAAATTGAGCCGACAGGAAACATCGATGTAGGCCTAGTACAGTATTGCTTCTGTCTGCAATAGCCTTACTGTGTTGTAACATGGTGTGGTATATGGGCAACTCTGGTAACACTGCCCTCTCATTCATTGATCTGCTAACCGTTATGCTCATGTGTCCTCTGATGATAATAGCTTTCTACGATTAAACATTATTTGGATAATTGGTAAAAAAAAACACAAAAAAAACCCTACTGTTAGACCTACATGAAAAACTAAAAAGCAATTTATTTAATTCGAAGGCCTGTCGTTATTTTTTATTTGTGCTATCATTA
>NW_015658759.1:713726-717934 GCF_001515625.1 Sinocyclocheilus rhinocerous | reverse complement strand
CACCATTGATAGACAATTTTTTTTTTATAATATTAAAAATATCTGTATGACAGTATATTCTGCAGTTCTTCCCTGCTGTACCGAATATCTATACATTTCAAAGTATCATATCGAAGTTAGAAATTAAAATATTGTGACAAAATTAATTTTGTAGGGTGCCACAAATTTGTTAAAATTTCCAAAGGGTGCCGCGACTAAAGAAGGGTTGGGAAACACTGCTCTAGACCACAAACTTTAATTTGAACAAATTGGAGAAGTTACAATGCAATTTTATTTGTCTTCCAAATTGTCTTTGTGTGGGGGTTCGAAATGTTTAAAAGGCTTTCTTTTATTTTTTATATTACTCGCTCACTGTATCTGTTTGGTAGAGGTCAAACCAATCATGTCAAACAACTGTGTGGTTGTAGGAGTGAAGACTGCAGAACTGAGTCTTTCCATGAGTCACACACTCTTAAATACAAGAAATAAACTGGATACTGATTCATAACATTATACATATTTGCCTATTTATTATTATACATTCATGTTGCTGTAGAAGTCAAAACTATACAAACTATTGTATTATTCACACTACACACATTCAGATTCAGAAATTAATAAAAATACGTATGAATACACAAAAAAAAGCACCACCACTAGTATTATCCATACTTTAAGTTAAGTTTTTTTTTTTTAAGTATTAAAATCCAGTTACAGACATAACTGATACCACAAATCATGTTGCTTGCTGAGGAGAGGTGTGCTATTACATTTCTAAGTGATCAGATTTATGATTTTTGCCTAGAGCGTGTTAAAACTGGTGGAAAAGTACCACAAACTTTCATTAAGGGAAAGAACCCTAGCCATTATCTAGGTACTAGAACATCAGAGACTTTGGGGCAGGCTTTTTAGATTAGCAAACACCAGAAGACCATAGCAACTGCACAGCAACACACTAAAAACTACTCAGAACACATTAGCAACCACACTGGCAATCATCCTGAACACCCTAGCAGACATTAAGATCTGGAATATCTAAGCCAGAGAATGTTTGTTTTCACATTTAATTTTGAAAGGACAGTTCACCCCAAAATGATAATCCTGTCATCATTTACTCACTCTCATGTCTTTCTTTTTTCTCTGGAACACAAAGAAAATATTTTGAAGAATGTTGGTAACCAAACAGTTTTGACTTCCACTGTATGGAGAGAAAAAAAAAAAGACACTAAATGTAACCACTCAGAATTTCTTCTTTTATATTCCATAGAAGAAAAAGTCATACAGGTTTGCATATTAGAACTATCCCTTTAATTTTCTCCCAGACATTTTCACATTCAGCAAATGCATCCTATCCTTAATGCCACTAGTGATTTTTGAAAGACCCTGAGATAATGCAAATAACTCTCAATTAGTCTACCTTTGTTCTGCCTAATGTTCATCAGTGCCATATTAATCACAAGTGTAGCTGGGATTAAATCCTTTGGGGACATTAAAATAAGCTAAGATATGCACATTACCTTGTACATTTTAACCCAGAATCTTGCTGTTTATTAAAAAAAAACTCCATGGACATGTTATAAATCAACTACTCACAAGTTTCTTGGCAAACTTTCTTTAATAGCTGAGCATTAAAGAAAATACAGTGTTTACCTTCGACAGAGTAAACTCAGCAGGAATGCTGGCAAAATGGCACCTCTAACGCTAATAAATTAAGAATTTTCTTGTTCTGAAAAGGAACAGAGCTACTGTATCTCCCTTTCTCCCATCCCTGATTTTTTGTTAGTGTGCGAGTGTTTATGCTGCACACTTCCCACGCGCAGTGAGCCTATGACTTGCATAAGAGAACCTCACCTCTTTAACTCTCTCCCTCACACACACACACACACACACACACACACAAACAAATACACACACAAACACAAATCTAGCTCTTCACTCACTAACCAGACTGATATTTTTTTTAAACCAATAAAATAAGATTTTTTTTTAAATGTTGGAAGATGCTGGAAAGCTAAATATCACACAGCAGTGTCAAAACTAAACCAACGGCAAAGGATGATAAGCAAACCATAATAAGCAATAAGCTTTAAGTTCACGGTTCAGTTCACTAATAGCATATGTTGGGAACACTTCAGGTTTACTTTGATTTCACAATTACAAATATTTTTGGTCTTTACAAGTTACTTTACAAACATAATGACAACATAAGATGGACAACGTTATCTACTGTATATATATATATATATATATATTAAAAAACCTACTGTAAACTACACACAAACGTATCCATTTTCAATGCCGCATCACAATATAGAAATTACGTCAAAGTTTTGGGTCAGTACATTGTTTTATTTTGCATTTGTACTTCTATTTAGAAATTACCCAATAAATTGATCAAAAGTGACAGTAAAAGCATTTG
The DNA here is from genome assembly GCF_001515625.1 of Sinocyclocheilus rhinocerous. Classification (NCBI taxonomy): domain Eukaryota; kingdom Metazoa; phylum Chordata; class Actinopteri; order Cypriniformes; family Cyprinidae; genus Sinocyclocheilus; species Sinocyclocheilus rhinocerous. Next base: position 715,536 of record NW_015658759.1, on the reverse strand, counting down.
TAATATTACAAAAGATTTCTATTTCAAATAAATGCAATTCTTTTGAACTTCTATTCATCAAATAATCCTGAAAAAAATATGAGAAATGTTTCTTGAGCATCAAATCAGCATATTAGAAAGATTTCAGAATGATCATGTGACTGCTGAAAAATCTTTTTTGCCACCACAGGAATAAATTACATTTTTAAAATATAACAAAACAGAAAACAGATTAAATTGAAATAATATTTCACAATATTACTGTTCTTACTGCATTTTGATTAAAAAAGCAGCCTTGGTGAGCATAACAGACTTCTTTAAAAAATATTAAAGAATTTTACTGACCCCAAGCTTAAACAGTGATGTACATCACATTACTTAAACCTTTTCTAATATTAAATCTATTATTATTGCTATTATTTAGAGGACACAATTGACAAAACAAATCCTGTAGCTAGAGAGTCTCTTAACTAAATCTGTTTAGTTACATAAGTCTGTCATTTTAATTTTATTTAGATTGATTAATTAAAAAAATCATATAATAAATTTAAAAAGTCACAACTAAAATGGAACTTAAGTGTGGAATCACCTTAAGAGGTGTGACTCTCAGACTGTCCTGTAAATATAACAGCAAACCAGATCAGATACTGTTTGTATGGATGCTCTCAATCCCCTTCTCTAGCCTGCAATAGCCTTAAAGTCGGCATGAAACGGAAGTTGCGATTGTCTTTTCTTCTCTACGGTGACATATGAAAAACGGCATCTGAAATGAGAGGGCAGGACTTGATTTTGTCCTTCAGGAATTGATTGGATCGTTGGAAGCTGGGGCGTTGCTAACAAAATGGAGGCAGATCTGAATGCCAGTTTGCAGTTAGTGGTGGGGGATTTCTCTCCACTGGATTCACAGCCGACAACCCAAGCATGAATAAATGTTTTATTTATTAAGGATGACGACGACGATCAACGGCACAAAACATGAGAGAGAGAGAGAGACTGCCTGAATGACTGAGCAGGTCCTCCATCAGGTTAAGTCATATTCATGAAAAAAATTAGTTTGCGATGTCCTAAGAGTAATGTTGTCGTAATATCCTAATATCTTTTCAATGTTTAGGGGTAACGTACTCCCTCATGACTGGTGTCAGTGCTATAAAGTGAAGCATCAGCTTCAGCTTTTCCCCCTGCCGTTTATTCCAGCATTTACCCCTCCATACCACCATAGCTCGTGACCGGAAGAGAAGATGAGTCGTTTTGAGGGGGAGGGGAGGTTAACGTTTTTGATTAAAGATTACGAGGGCACATGAATTTTAAAAAAATAATTAAGTGCATGGATAAATTATTTATAATAAACACTACAGTATTCCATAAAAAAAAAAAAGAATTTTCAATTTTGATTTCATGGTGACTTTAAAAGTACAAGTTTCAACAGATCTCTATTACTTTTTAATTCATTTTACAAAAAAACTAAACTTTTCTGACAAACTGAACAAAATGACGATTAAATATTTTGATTAAAACATAAAATGGGATCAGAAAAATCAACATAATTCATACCCCATTGACATATGTTAATCACAAAAAGTCACTTGTGATCAATTTCTGAGAAATCAATTTTTCATCTAAAGTGAACGTATCTTGATTTAAAGGTACAATAGGTGATTGTCTTCAGAAGCATTTTTTGTTATGCTGGTTGAAAGTCTCTTCACATCCCGATAGCAATCATTAAGTTAAGTGGTCTAAATGTATTTGTCTGTATTTATATATTCTGTGGAAGGCGTAGGATCAAGAAATGTTCGTCCAATCAAAACGCTCGGTCCAAGCATTTTAATATGCT
>NW_015658759.1:711051-712735 GCF_001515625.1 Sinocyclocheilus rhinocerous | reverse complement strand
TCCTCCATCAGGTTAAGTCATATTCATGAAAAAAATTAGTTTGCGATGTCCTAAGAGTAATGTTGTCTTAATATCCTAATATCTTTTCAATGTTTAGGGGTAACGTACTCCCTCATGACTGGTGTCAGTGCATCAGCTTCAGCTTTTCCCCCTGTCGTTTATCCCAGCGTTTACCCCTCACGTCACTAGCTCTGCCCTTGCTCCATAGCTCGTGACTGGAAGAGAAGATGAGTCGTTTTGAGGGGGAGGGGAGGTTAATGTTTTTGATTAAAGATTACGAGGGCACATGAATTTTAAAAAAATAATTAAGTGCATGGATAAATTATTTATAATAAACACTACAGTATTCCATTAAAAAATAAGAATTTTCAATTTTGATTTCATGGTGACTTTAAGTAAACCTGTAACCACGGTGACAGTACACAGAAGTAAACATTGAGACCCCTTATGCCATCTATAAGAATAATTTGCATTCTAAACAGTTTGGAATTTCAGGCAACTCCCATTGTTTTCGTTTAGATGTGTGCAAAATTCTGTGTTCTGATTTTGTGCAATTCAGGCTTTTTTTTACTAAGAAATATTCCCACCACATGATGGTTTTATCTCACTCTCAGACACAATACCCCATTCTCATTTTTCATAACCGGGGAGATGCTGACAGCTTTAATGTTGGTGATTGACAGCAAAGCAAAACCTACAACCTGCGTGCTAATGTCATACGCATGTCAATGACTAGCTTACAGCAGTTCATGCAGCATTTTATCAACCAAACTTTTTCGCAAAATGTTGTGACTCCTGAAAATTTAAGGTAGTCACTTTCGGTACACAATAGTTTTTTCTCTTCATAACTGAATTGTGTATGAACATAGCAATCCAAACAGGACTGACAACCATATTCTGCTTCTGTGTGAACGAAGACATACTACACTCCCACAGTTCAATAACAAATATGTCATCAGTATGTATGCTGTATACCTTCTGTAAATCTAGTATGTTTTCTTTGCCCTTCTTGAAGGACTCTAATACCATACCGCAGCTGGACTGAGAAAGTCATCTGACTTCTTCGTAGTGTTGTTTTTGGCGGCCTGTTTTAATTTTAGTTTTAGTCTAGTCTTTGTGTGAAACTGTCATTTTAGTTTTTGTTAGTTTTAGTCACGTTCATACTCTTTTTAGTCTAGTCAAGTTTTAGTCAACTAAAAGTCTGAGCATTTTAGTCTAGTTTTAGTCGACGAAAACTGATGACATTTAGTCTAGTTTTAGTCAATGAAAATTGTATTTTAGTTATCTTATTATATTATTGTTACCTTATAGACTCAAGAATACATCCATTCCAGACACGGAAGACGCTCTGATTTGAAGCTTTTTACTTCTTACAGTTTATAAATGTGTGAATTTCTGTCATGATGGTTCTTTTCCATAACACTGAATGTTGTAACAAAGGTAATAAAGAGTTGGTTATTATTATTAAGTCTCGTTCCGGCTCAGACTGCACTGGTTAAAGCTTAAGGGGCTGTCACGTGATGAACGAACGACTCGAAAAACCCGAAGACTCGAACCAGGTGAACTACATGACTAATTCCAGTACAGAACCTATAGGATGTTGCGGATGCGCAGCTGAACGAATCACTCCCCGAGACGACTCGTTCTTCCCGAGTCACATTAAAGATTTGTTCAAAATGAACGA
>NW_015658759.1:688821-710824 GCF_001515625.1 Sinocyclocheilus rhinocerous | reverse complement strand
ATTCGTCTCGTCTCGTTTTCGTCACGTAATAAAGGTTCGTTGACGATGATATTTAGTCATAATTTTCATTGACGAAAGCAACACTACTTCTTCGTAAATTCAAAAGAACATTTTACCTTTTGAAGCCAGTTGGTAAAATGTCCACTTGTCAATAAAAAACAGATTTCTGCCTGAGGCATTGCAGGAAGACTCCATCTTTCTCTCGCTTCCTCTCTCTTTCTCCTGTACTCCTGAAGGTATTTAGAGGACACTCCAATGGACAAAAAAATAAATAAATAAAATCATGTAGCTAGAGAGTCTCTTAACTAAATCGGTTAAGTTACAGTACAAGACTGTCATTTTAATTTTATTTTGTTTAATTAATTTAAAAAATAATATGATGATTTCATTCAATTACCTCATTAGCATTCTTAAATCATTATTCAATTACATGAAGATAAAACTTTTTGTCATGTCCAGTCAATGCTTTCACTTTATTATTACCACATTATTGTAATGTCTTTTGATCATCTTCATTTGGGGGCTTTTCTCTGCAAATACTGATATACACGATAAATTTGATGAGTTAATTGCCATATCATATCATTAATTTGATTAAAATCTTTCATTCATTAACAACATATGGTATGATGCACTAAAATCATCAATAAACATCTACTTCCTGTGGAGCAACAACCGTGCAATTAACTTGTCCAAACATGTTGCTGCCAAGGTATTTACATACATAAATACATATATTTATGTATGTATCCTTTGATGTGCTACAGATCAAGCATGTGATGCACTGATACTGGTTACAGAATCATCCATTAAAACTTGTTGACAGTAGCACGCTGCTGTTAATTAATAGTGAAAAAGCATCCTGTTGGAAATGAACGGAGCAAAAACTTGATAAGATGATGAGGCAAAGGACGATAATGAAACGTCATAATGTGCACGAAATGTTCTATTTCTGTAAATCTCTGGCAGACACAGACACATGCACACAAAGACTGAGGAAGGGATGAGGCACAAGGTCAGCCAAACTGCAGCCTGCCCGGAGCAGACGGGGCTCAAGCGCCTTGCTCAAGGCTCAATGGAGGACGGTTGTACGGCGTAGTCTTTCAGAATCACTCTTCAAAATGAAAGTTGTTCAATGATTCTTAGATTAAGTGAAGAACCCTCATATCAAGAATCCTTTTTCAGTGTATACGGGGTTCTTGAGGCGAGATGGTTCTTTATTATTGGTTTTTGAGCCAATGAAAACATGTATTGCTCAGAGGTTCTCTTTCAGAGCTCGAGAGACTTAATGGAATTCACAGATGTTCTTTACTGTATCAGATGTTTCTCTGAAGGCGCTGCTTAGGGTATACAAAAGGACTTAAAAAGTCAATAGTTGACATACAGTGAAATTACAGAGCTAAATTTGGTAACTGCAGTTTTTGATGACTGTAACCACTGTAACCAACAGTCAGTACGTTTACATGGACAACAATACTCCGATTTTAATACAATTAAGACAATACTCTGGTTAAGAATCTACCCTTTAAACAGATATTTTTGATTACCTTAATCCGGTTAAAGTCATAAGAAACACCCAAAACTGTACATGGCATCATCACGAAGACGAACTATATGTTTATACGTGAAATTTCGGAGGGGACGTCAGATGGCGTCGCGTGGTGACGTAATGACGTGTGCCATTAATCCAACTATGTACTATAACATGTAAAACAGGAACATGAAAGGAATATTCTAAAAGCAACTCATGTAAACACCATAATCATAATATTGGCTTATTTAGAATAAGGTAAATAATTAGATTACTGATGTCCATGTAAACGTAGTCAGTGTGTCTGGTCAGGTTGTGTGCAATGGGATTTATATATTTTTTCAAATAAAGACAAAGTAGCACTAATTTTACATACAGCACACAGTAAATATGATAATAATATGACAGCAGTAAATGGTACAGGAAATTATGCAGCATAGTTTGAAATCAAGGGTTTAAAGTTTGTCAATCAAGTACACACATTTTATGCAGTCTACAAATGCACACCTCAGAGGATCTCAGCTGAATTTAACAAAGTTTGCAAGGTTAGTGAAATTAGTTTATTAGACATTCAAAGACTTGAAATTAAATGCATATTCGCTGAATGCTGACAATAGATGTGAAAGTATTATAGTGTTTGTCTTTCTTTCACTAATAATAGAAAAGCAAATGCTAAAATACGTTTTCGTATACCTTGTACTTTGTTTAAAAGTTCTGTGTAATAATTTATTAGCCGGAACTGTTAAACAAAGACAGGAAACTAATGAAGACAGAGAACAGGAGCTCTGTGCGCTCAAGCGCTGGCGTTTTCAGCGCTGTCAAAATAAAAGTCCCATGAAAATATAAATACATAACATAAAAATATAAAAATATTAAGCAGCACAGCCATTTTCAACTGTGATCATTCTAAGAAATGTTTCTTGAGCCCCAAATCAGCATATTAAAATTATTTATGAAAGATCATGTGACACTGAAGAAAAATCAGCTTTATTACTTTACCATGACAAGAATAAATGATATTTGAAAATACATTGAAATAGAAAAGTTATTTAAAATTGCAACAATACTTCTCAATATTGCAGTTTTTACTGTATTTTTGAGCAAACAAATGCAGCCGTGGTGAGCATAAGATAAGAATTTAGACTGGAAGATAGATAGATTTAACTGGAACAGTTTAAGAGTGTAGGATCTCACCGAATTCCTTTGTTTCTCAACCTGATTTAAAAAAAAGGAAGAAAGAAAAAAATATGAAGCATGTACATGTACTGACATACAGTTTGTTAAGAGTAAAGTGAGAAATACAATCCTGCCTGAACAGACAGAGTATGGAAGTGAATCATAAGGGGTGATCAGTCCCACACACAGCTACTGTGGCCTAGTGCTTTGAACAGCTACACATTTCTGCATCTAATCCTACGCCAGGCAGTCTTTGATCATGAGATGACTGCTAGACCATTATGACCAAACATGGGCATTCTCTAAAGTCTATAAAACAGCACCTGAAACAAATAAAGATACAGCATCTACATTTCAATGTGAAATGTCAAGCATTAAAAAAAGCATATTTAGCTGTGCCCTGGTGCATGCTGACACACTGAGCTGTGAAACCTATCTATCTATCTATCTATCTATCTATCTATCTGTTTTTAAAGAAGTCTCTTATTCTCACCAAGACTCAATTTATTTGTTTAAACATACAGAAAAAAAAGTCAAATTGTAAATGATTATAATTTTAAATAACCCTTTTCTCTTTTAATATATTTAAAAAATATTCCTGTGATGGCAAAACCAAATTTTCAGCCGCCATTACTTCAGTCTTCAGTGTCACATGACTAGTGGTGAACCGATATTGTTTTTTTTGACAGCCGATGCCAATATCTTAGAGAGCATGGTGGCCGATGGCCAATATAAAGCCAATATTACTTCTATATTACTATATGTAACTTTCCTGTTTGGACCTTCATATATATCTATACCTTCATATATATGTATATCTAAACAGTATATATACACACACACACATATACAGTGGGTACAGAAAAGAATATGTTTGTTTTTTTTAATTCTGACAAGTTGGTGTTATATTTCTTTGGATGGTATAAGTGTTATAAGTTGTATAAAACAAAAACTGTGTCCGTTTTTATTTCAGGCTGCAAAGCAACAAAATGTGATTATTTTAAAGGGGGGTCATTCTTTTCTATACCCGCGGTATAATTTTTATTTATTTGAATATTTAAGAAATGTGAAATTTGAAAATGAATTAAAAAATTTTATGTGTAAAATAAATGTACTTTAGATGACAACTTGATTGATTGATTTTTTTTATCCTATTACAGTATTTTTCACAAATAAAGAAATATTTAAAAATATATAACTAAAAAGGAAGTAAACACTGTAACCAACAGGGCACTCAATAAGCTGAGCAGTAGTTTGTGTGCATTGAGTATCATATATATATATGTGTGTGTATGTGTGCATGCAACAGTTCTTTCTGGTTCTCGAATCTGATTGGCTGAGAGCCTTTTCCAGGAGTGCGATATTCTAGTGATAACAGAGGTCCAACCATTTCATCGTTTGTATCACTCCACTTGGAGCATTTCACACTTTCTTTGGATGGTATAAGTGTTATAAGTTGTATAAAAAAAAAACTGTGTCCGTTTTTATTTCAGGCTGCAAAGCAACAAAATGTGATTATTTTAAAGGGGGGTCATTCTTTTCTATACCCGCGGTATAATTTTTATTTATTTGAATATTTAAGAAATGTGAAATTTGAAAATGAATTAAAAAATTGTATGTGTAAAATAAATGTACTTTAGATGACAACTTGATTGATTGATTTTTTTGATCCTATTACAGTATTTTTCACAAATAAAGAAATATTTAAAAATATATAACTAAAAAGGAAGTAAACACTGTAACCAACAGGGCACTCAATAAGCTGAGCAGTAGTTTGTGTGCATTGAGTATCATATATATATATGTGTGTGTATGTGTGCATGCAACAGTTCTTTCTGGTTCTCGAATCTGATTGGCTGAGAGCCTTTTCCAGGAGTGCGATATTCTAGTGATAACAGAGGTCCAACCATTTCATCGTTTGTATCACTCCACTTGGAGCATTTCACACAGCGAGTATCATGACACCCAAATCCACTATAATTTTTATAAATAATACAGTTTTTGTGTCACGGATGTAGTTTTAAGAGTTTTTTAGGTGAGAATGTAGTTGTTTAGACTTCAGACTTTTTTATGAGTCAGCAGTAAAGATTTTATATTGAAAGAGACTGAAACAGGGTTGTAAACAAGGAAGAAATTTTTACTTTCAACAACACCTTGTAAGACGCAACCAACAGATGCACTGAGCGGCGCTGTCATCGGAAATCACCCTTAACAGATGAAAGGACAGTAAGACAAAGGACATTCAAACTAATGTTTTATTGTGAATATGAGATTGAGCTGAAGAATGAATGCTGTATCAGATGCAGGAAATCACACTCGCTCAACATTCCTTCGCTACTAGTTCTAATGAGACGTTTTCGAATTAGTAACGGAGGCTTGGGCTCAGCTGTTAAACTGTCAACTTGAGATTTTAATCCGTGGCGGAAGAAGGTAGTTCCGCACAAAAGAGGCTTTTTAAAGACAATCCGTAGTTGTTTCTCATGTATTTACACACTCGTGTCGTCTAAATGTTGTATGAACGCAATATCACACTCATAGCCTTGTGATATGGCTGTATATCGGCACGGAAAACCCGGAAAATTCTGTGTTTGGCGGGGAAGCGTTGTCTCATGAAACCCGGAAAATTCCGTGTTTGGCGGGGAAAGAGATCATATATGTGTATATATATATATAATATAATATATATATTAATAAAAAAATAAAGCCAAAGTAACACTCATTTTACATACGACAATATGACAATGGGCAAATGGATAAAGCACAGCATAATTCGAAATCACAAGTTTAAAGTTTGTCGATCGTGTGTCTCCAGTGAAGCTGAACTCTCCTCCTGTTCGCATTCAATTCCCACGGACCGACCGTCACACAGAGTACACGCGATCATGCAGGATACAAATGCACACTTCACAAGATCTCAGTTATATTCACAGCTAGATTTGTTCAAATTATACAAATGAGTATTTGCTAAATGCTGACAGTGAACGAGACAGTATTATAATGTTTGCCTTTCCATTACTTATAATATAAAAGCAATCGTTATAATATTTTTGGTTACCTTTTAATTCCTTTGTTTAACAGTTCTATGTGATTATTAGATTATTAGACAGACTTCTTTCCAAAGTGTGAGAGAATGTGAGCGCTGTGTGCTCAGGCACTTCCGTTCTCAGTGCCGTCAAAATAAAAGTCTGGTGCGACATCAAAATAAAAGACCCACCTCGAACACATCGGCCAAACAGAAAAACAGCCAATGCCGATATTTGAAAAATGCCAAATATCGGCCGATATATATTAGGTGGTTTTTATTTATATGCTGTTTATTGTTGATGATCGCATTGTTTTTTATATGCATATGCATACATACAAGATCGCTCGTTTCTGCATCTTCCTCGCATGTGTTTTTAATTGGCACATTCTAGACTCATTCAGGAAATGCGTATTAGCGCCCCCGTGCATATAACAGCGAGAATGCGGAAACCCAGAAAATTCTGTTTGGCGGGGAAGCATTGTCTCATGAAACCCGGAAAATTCTGTGTTTGGCGGGGAAAGAGCTAATCAATGCAATCAATAATTGTTAATGCATCCTTGATCAAATTATAAATTTTTATCAAAAAAAAAATTCTTACTAACCCCACACTTTTGAATAGTAGTTTATATAGCAGTGACTTATTGTTTTGAAAGGCAGCTCAAGCTGATGCATATAAGAAAGATCAGATTTAACATATTAACATAATCTCTCAAACTCTTATTGCCCGTCTTCATAATTCAGTCTCTCACCCTCACACACAAAGAAAAGCCTCTGGCCCAAGACAAAACCGAAAAACAGTAGGAATTATGAGGTTAACATTTCACTCTAAATGAATTAGCCTGTGTGTCTACTTCACTATACAATATTCATAAAGTTAGTGTCGCACAAAACGCAGAAGGCTGCTGAACAGAGAATCTAAACTTAGCCCTTAAAAGCTGCTTTCAAAGGTTTTTTTTAGTTGTTTCACCCGTTCTTCTCCCAAATAGACTGTCATTTCCCGTGAAGGCAGCACTAAGAGGGAAAATGACCTCATTCGGTCCTGAATGCAGCCACCAATCTCCATGTTAGCCGATTGTCCTTTACAACCCACGGGAAAGAAGCGACGAGAAGAATAGGAAGAAAGAAAATAAGTGAGGATGAGAGAGACATGTTGGTGGTCTGCCAGGGAGAGGGATCCTTTGTATAGACCCTCTCTTCTGATAAACCCTGAAGAAAGAAAGATAGAGAAAGAAAATAAAAGAACGGGAAAGAGAAAGAGATGAGGGGAAAGGAAGGTTCACATATAGAGGCACTGCGGAGATTAAAAGAACAGGGGACAGACTGAAACTTGACAAAGGTCTGAAAGCTTTATCTTCTAAGAAAAGACCTGTAAAGCTCCATCTGATCCTATAGTTCAACGCACTACTTACAGTATGGAAGCTTTCCTGTAACTTGATTTGAAGCGACACTGACTTGGCTAAAGATTTGTTATCCAGTCTCCCAATGACATTAACCGAATGTAAATTAATTTCTTATTTCATATCTTTGTAAGCCAAGTCCATCTATAATAGCATCTAAGAACTGCAGTGAGTCACTGTGGTACAGCCCAAAATACGTAGGTGGCCATTAAGGCGCTACTGTTAGAAGAGTGAAGGATTTATCATACAGTATTGAGTGATGGCAGATCGTTTGTCCACTGTGTGCCATTCCGGAGTCTTTTAAAGCATCTTAAATTACATTCTAGCTTAGGTCCGCCATTGTAACTTTATTTTGGTGTCTGCTTGAAGTGCAGCAATACATCACACAAAATAATGAAGGACAAGTTTTTTTTTTTTGGCTTATACAGGACTTTCACTTAAGCTGTAGTGATCCCTCCTTGGGGGCATTTGGGAATGTAGGAACACAGGTAAAGTATAAACAAGAGCTGGAACAGTATTTCAAAATGACACAGAATGCTGTTCTAAGCTAAATAAAAACTGACATCTTAATGACACAATCACATCCAAACCTTTTGAAAGGTAGCTACATCATTATTTGAAGAAGTATTAAGGGGTCCTATTATACCCTTTTACAAAATCTTGATTTGGATTTGGGGTGTACTAAAATAGGTTTTCATGCTTGATTGTTCCAAAAACGCATTATTTTTCACATATCTAACATTATTGCAGCACCTCTCTTCCAAGTCTGTCTCAAACGCTGTTTAGTTCCTGTTTCGATGAAACCTCTCCTTCCCAAACACGAAATGTGCTCTGATTAGTTAGCTGGCCCAGTGCATTGTGATTGGCGAACCGCTTAAGAGCGTGTTCCAGAAATGTCACGCCCCTTCCCATAACTGCGAGTTTCATCTGCTCAGCTGTAAATATTAACGATGGTGTCAATTTTGCCTTAATAATTCAAGTCTGTTTCACACCCTGAGAATGTTTACGAACAAAAGGATCTTTGCAAGCACATATAAAGGGGTTTTGCAAACCAGGATGGAAGAAGCAGCATCTCTTTGCCATGGTGACAACATGCTGGGGGATTATTTAAATGAGTGACAGTGTGATTTCACAATATCCAGACGAAGCGCACTGTAGCCCAGAAGAGCCGTTTGTTGTAGTTCTTGAAAAGTATTTTCTGTTAAAGAGAATATCTCTTTTCAGAGTGGACTTTGAGCTTTGTAACCTTGTAGATCTTTTTTATGCTCAAACAGCAACTAACTAAAGGTTGAAAAAGAGAAAAAGCATATTAGGACATTTGAAAAATTAACTAATGGGACCTACATAATGTTTTTGCTAAAATTACACAAATAAATTACATCAAACAAAAAGCAGCTGCTTTGTTGTTGTTTTTAAAGTTTTTTTAAACATATATTTTTGTCATTTTTACTATTACATATTTTATTTCAAATATTTCTTTTTTATACTAGGACACAAAAAACTATGTGACATAAACCGATCCAGTGCAGAGAGTTTTATTGTGGCTGACATCATCAAAGAGTGACATCAGCAAAGTGTCTTATAAGCTTGTTAGAGATGAGTTGGCTTTTACCCTTCAAGTGGGTTTTTCTGTGAGTTACTGTGTTTTTTATAGGCACTAATTTGGCACAGCTGGTGACATCATATGATCTAATGTGCCAGTGCAACCTCAATCTATTGTTAAATGAATAACAAGAAAATTTGAGAGTATGTGGGAGATGGATAAGCGAAAAAGGAAGGACTGTGTGTCTGTACACGTCCGCCTGTAAGTGTATGTTACATATTTAATTTATGTCAGCCCCTCTATTTTGTTCTTTTCTCCGATAATGCACCTCTCTAATACAGATGGGATAAAAGCAGCTTCAATGGGGCAGAAAACAGCTTTAGTGTTTAATTCGCCTGGCTCTCTTTCCTTCTTTTCCTCCAGTTTTCTTTCTCTCTCTTTCTCTCTGCCCTCTCATATAGACCCTAAACGCATATGCCCAGACCTCATTCTAGAAACTGAACATGTGAACCACATAAAGCAGCTCATCGAATATTCAGTCCTGCCCCCTCAGTGTGCATTAGGGCCTGTGTGTTAGTGCTCCCTGCCCTTTCTTTCCCATATGAGAGGCGGAAGCATGGTTAAAAAGATGCATCCCAGCACCTTCATTTTTAATAACATGAGAACGAAAATCTGGGTTCATAGTGAAGCGAAGCATCCTCCAGGACCCCCACTTACACACTCTCAAAACACACTCATGCACCCCCCAGAGTACACAGCAAAAAGACATGCAGTTGAACTTGATCAAAGCAGGCCAAGAAACACAGCGGTACAAGAGAGAAAGGATGTATAATACTACAGAGATAAAGGCCATTTTGAAACATTTTAAAGGGATAGTTCACCCAAATATTAAAGTTCTGGAATTATTTTTAAGTCGCTCCAAACCTAAAAGCTGTCATTTTTTTCAATGGATCACAAAAAGACACATTTTGAAGAATCTTTACACGATTCTGTCCAACTCCTACTTGTTCAAGTCTCTCCTTTTGTGTTTCATGACAAAAAAGATGACTAATATAACAGGTGCTGCAGTTAGAGATCAACCGATAATCGGGATGGGTCTATCTACAAATAGTGCTTAATAATAGTTGATAATATTACTGTACATCCACTTGTGGTATACTCCTGACAGTATAGTAAAATTATACTCTTTACTTAATTTTCATACAATTTGTGATTTGGCAAGACAATCATGTTGTGTAGAAAATCAGTCCTGTGGTAACCATCTTGTATGCAAAAGTTACAATTTAGAATGCCAAATGTTAACAGGTGCTGCAGTTAGAGATCAACCGATAATCGGGATGGGTCTATCTACAAATAGTGCTTAATAATAGTTGATAATATTACTGTACATCCACTTGTGGTATACTCCTGACAGTATAGTAAAATTATACTCTTTACTTAATTTTCATACAATTTGTGATTTGGCAAGACAATCATGTTGTGTAGAAAATCAGTCCTGTGGTAACCATCTTGTATGCAAAAGTTACAATTTAGAATGCCAAATGTTAACATGTTCTATGGTACTTTGAAATCAATTAAATATGTCTAACACTACATTGTAACATTAAACTTAACACAGTTAACACATTTACCTAATTTGACAGTGAAGCAGTTTCATTCTGTTCAGTCTAATCAGAAAGGCTGAAACCAAACACATCACAACAGAGGTTATTTATATAAATAATTAAAAAAGTGCTGAGAAAAGGCTTACTTCATTTGTTTGCAAATACCATTTGAATTGAATTGAACTGTAACCGTTTATTATCATTATATGTAGCAGATTTGGATCAGTGCATATTAGAGTTCATGATGGTTATGACTCTGGGAAAGAAACTTTCCTTGAATCTATATGTCCTTTTTTTAATGGACCAGTAGCGCCTGCCCAAGGGCAGCAGGTCAAAATTTTACTATTAAAAGCAAGAATATGCAAGAAAATTAATACGTGCCTATGTACACTTCCACTTTTTTTTAAAGAAATGTATACTTCTATTCAGCAAAGATGCATCGAACTCATCAAAAGTGACAGTAAAACATTTATAATGTCACAAAAGATTACCATTTCAAATAAATGCTGAAATGCTGTTCTTTTTGAGCTTTCTATTAATAAAAGAATCCTGGAAAAATTCTAAGCACAATAACCATTTTCAACTGTGATAAGAAATGTTTCTTGAGCACCAAATTAACATTTCAGAATGTGACACTGAAGGCTGAAAATTCAGCTTTGCCATCACAATCTTACTGACTCCTTATTAAATGTGAAAAGGATCAGACAGTATAATTGTGATATTTTCCATCTTTCTGTTTCTGTTTATTTCAGACTTGGAAATGCATTGTGCTTAACGTGTTATTGCACAGCCAATATAGCCAGCCAAAAGGAACTCTGGGAGATGATTTAAAGAAGGGATGAGAAGTGTTATGGGAAACAGCAAGCAGGGGGCCTCTTAATGTTTGAGTTTCATTCACATCAGCCCCAGCATTTGACTACCTAAGCAGTGCTTCCCTCCTGAAGAGTCTCTTCAATTATTACCCTCCAAGCTCTACAGCAGCACCGGGGCCTAATGTGTCAAAAAACGAAGTCGGAGGATGTAGCTCAGAGGAAATTAGATAATGATAAATCTGAACCTTATGAATTCTAAGCACCTTTCAATATATACTTGCCATCACAAATAACTTGTCATACATACAATGAGAGCATAAGAAGACAGTAAAACAAAAATATAAAGCAGCACGTAATCATAGAAAACTAAACGCACATTGCGTAAGAATTAAAACTTTAAAAACACTGTCTGGTTAAAGTGAGAAATAGTTCCTAACCATGAGCTTTGACAAAGTAGCACAATCCACTTACTTTGTAGTTGTATTTCATCACTGTTAAAAGAGATTGTGTGTTCATCTAAAATTATCAAATCACTATTTGGAAGGATAGTTTGAAGTGAACTCAGCCAGATGATGCAACAGGATGACATGGTCGCCTACAAGAAGTTTTTTGAAGTTTCTACAGTTCATGTGGATGAACACTGTGTAGTAATAGCCTAACAGTCAAATTTATCAGTTTGATAATGTATTAAAACATCATCAGATTGATGTTTAATGTAAAAATGAAAACAGCATCAATGAATCGATTTGCAATCATAAACTTTCTTCGATGCTAAACTGTCAGCTTTGTCACTAACCCGGCCACAGGTTTCTGTCACACCCACACAACTGCAACCGATTTTGCTATAAACACAGCTCATTGCCAACTTTGCAGAAACAAACAGACAGACAGAGGGACAGTGACAGGAAGACTGGCAATCCGTCAGGCTTTATCTGATGCAGATGGCATGCTGATAAAGAAAATCTGTCAGGTATCTGAATTGTGTCTCGTTTAATGCCACACAGCTAGACAATCCAAAACATGACATTGAATATTTGAAATCAAGCTTTCTGTTTAGGCCTTGATGCCAGATATGATGAAATATTCAGAGGTGGGTTGCTGTAAATGTCTAGGCAAAGTAGACAACAAATAAAGCGCATACCGCCAGCAAGAGAGGAATGCATGCTTACCTTTTCGGCCATTGTCATGGCAGAGCCACCATGGATTCCCAGTATGGGCATGGAAGTCTGAGAGGAAACAAAGTCCAGCATCTGTGCCACAGCTTCCTGGTCCGTGCCGTCTCCATAGACCAGCCCGTGCAGTCTCTGTCGGGACATGAGCTCACACAGGTGTGTAAGCATGCTTCCTGGGTCCGTCTGGTTCACCTGGATGCTGAGAACAGTCACATCCAAAGGCGCACCTATCCCACGAGCCGGACGCAGGGCTGATTCGGATACGGTGGGGGTCTGGCCCAATATCACAGCTACACTCAGGGACGGAGGCTTCTCTGCAGCCTGCGACCAACCCAGCAAAGCCCATAAGACCATCAACCAGACTACAGCTCCCATCATTCCTGGCTTCAGCCCCTGTCAAGATGAGACATTTTAAAAGGATGCAAAACACAGTCAGTCTTACCAAATCATGCTTACTAGATCCAAACTAGACCAAAATCAGATAACACACAGACATAAATTACATCTGACCTATTACTTTGCACGCAATGATTCAGTGGAGGGGGACTGGAAATGAATCGGAAGCGAATCTCTGTTCAACTACTCAATCATTTCAAGTCAATACTTTTCTATTAGTCTAAACAGTTCAATAGAACAGTGGTTCACTTATTAGCAATTAACTCTGATGTACAGTCTTGCAATATGTCAGTGTGGTTACATTTAAACGGCCCGTCTAATTGATAGGACTCTTCAATAGTTTATTACGATTCTAGGCGGAATGTGATGCCTGAATGATTCCAGATGGCTAGTGTGTCTGTCTCTTAAATTATAGTAATAATTGATGAAACCATGCACTAACTGGAGTGCATTATAATTTCATGAGTGAAGAACAGCTTACACATGGTTAAATTTAAGTGCACTGATGTCAGCGGTTCAAAGATGGTTCAATCTCAAGAGATTGTAAAAGTCAACCTCAGTATGGAAGAAACTGTACTCATTGCTTAAAGGAATAGTTCACTCAAAATTGGTCATCATTACTCACCCCCATATCATTGCAATTCCACCTGACTTTCTTGTGTTCCGTGGAACGGAGCAAAAGGAGATGTAGTCTGCTACAGGAGCTCTATTCCATACAACATAGTGTACTCGACAACTCAATCGGCACCTACCCGTTCATTTTCGCTGTATGGAAAACAGCAGTGTGAACATACTTCAAAACATCTCCTTTTATGTTACTCAGAAGAAAAATCATACAGATTTGGAATGACTAAAGGGTGGGTGAATGACTGACAATATTCCTTGAAACATATATATCGATTGTTGTCCTGTTCATTTGGCTCCTTTTATCAAGGTAGAGATACTTTGCTATCAAACATGCTTTGATAGCAAGACTGATCGAATTCACGCTGAACTTTCAGTCTCAGAAATGTCACTGGATACACCTGCTTCATCCCTGGAGTTTAGTCATCAGTCATATTTGCACCTCCATTTAATTCACCGACTACCCTGGGCCACAGCCAATAACCACAGAAACAGTACTCAGATAATGTTGAGAATTATGTTATAACAAAAATATATGCACTAGTACAGTAAAATATCCTGTTTCTTGTTAAACTCTGGTTGAGAATGTCATTGGTAACACACAAACAGGACATATAAACAGCAGCATCATAAAATTGTGTCAGTTTGTCTCTTAATATACTGTATGTGCCAGGGCATGTAATTTAAAATCAATACTCATCATGACATAAAAATCAATAAAATGAAATCAACCCCACAGTCTCCACAGCTTGAATTTTGGGAGTTTGTTTTGGGTGCTCAGCAATGAACGATGTGATAAGAATGTGCTGCCATCAGCTACAGCAGATACTACCATTTTATATCACCAGTCCTCAACAAAGGACAAAGCTTAATGCAGAAGCTCATACTGTAAGTGCACAGCTTAACAGAAAATGTCCTACACTGGAATATTACACTGAATATATTGCAAATACTTCTATATGGGAAGTTGAAAAATAATATGGGCATGAACGTTTTCAACATCAGCACTTTTGGACAAAACTTATATTTAAAGGGGTCCTATTATGCTCTTTTACAATGTCTTGATTTTGTTTAGGGGGTGTACTAGAGCAGGTTCGCATATTAGATTGTTCGAAAAACACATTATTTTTCACATATTTTACATTATTACAACATCTCTCTCCCCAGTCTGGCATGAACGACTCTAATAGTTCCTGTATCAAATGAAGGCCCGCCTTCTGAAATACGAAATGTGCTGTGATTGGTTAGCTGGGCCAGTGTGTGTTGTGATTGGCAGCACTCCGGCGCCTGGTCGTGAAATATCATGCCCCTTACCATAGCCACCTGCAGCTTCAGTGTAAATATTGCGTCAATATCAAATCCTTTGAGCTTTGTAACTTTGCAGATCTTTTTTATGCTCAAACAGCAAAATGACAGACTAACTAAAGTTGAAAAAGTGAAAAAGCATAATAGGACCCCTTTAAATAAGATCTATTTATCTAAAACAACACATATAATAATATAAAGAAAAATTGTTATATTTAGATATTTGACGTGTGTGTGTGTGTGTGTGTGTATACACAAACACACACACACACACGCACACACACACACAGACAATTGATTATTATTGATATTTAATAATAGTTTTAATAACAACATTGATATAGCAATGCATGAACAGAAGAAAAGTGGATGACTACCACCTGATGTATTATATAATTCCTCCTACAATGTCATTTTTGAATAACTGAAGCAAAGACTTTTTAAATACTTGACAAATTAATAATTTATTGATGCGTTTTCAATTGTTGGCAAACATAGGAGATAGTAAGAGGGTTTCGCTTCTGACAGCTAAAACATTCAGCTGTATTGTGAAGCATACTAATTAGTGCCAATCACATAATTGCATAATTGCTTTCTTGATGGTTGCACTGGCAGTTTGTGAGGGTACAAAAGTGGTACATGCCTCAATGACCACATTAGAGATTCCAGAGACAGGCTGTTGTGCTCTGTTGCCCCTGTAACTTTCTCATTTAGCATACTTGCTAACGTCCATAATTTGCATACTCACCGAACTACCCCAGCAAAGCAACCATGCCCTTAAGTCTAACCCGGAGTAGCACTCAGCGTTTGCAAACGTAGAGCATCACTCTACATCTCGTTCTGCATGTGCATCTGTCAGATTTGTTGGATACAAGTAAACGGTGTGTAATGTTTTCAGTCACATTAGACATCACCTTCACTCTAAGCTTGCAGGATACAACAGAAGAGAAGCCAAGGTTCAAAATAAAGACAATTAGTTTCGCTCACATACAAAACCAGGCTCATGGCTTTTTATGCATCAAAATTTAAGCAACGCTACCAGACACGTCTTGCCAATAGGAGTGTTTGTATGAGTAAGGTTTGAATATATGTCTGAAAGTACCAACCACAGTTTTGATGGTCTGTCACAGCCCATATTTCATAATTCAGAACCACAACGTAAAGTGCCAAGTGCAGATTGGCTCCTCTGTTAGCAGAATATCACCGCTGAGATCACTTCTCTTCGCAGGCGAATGGGGAGGTTGTGGGTGGATTTCTGAGTTTGACTGTGTGGAAAGTTGGAGGGGTCAATAGTTACGAGTACTCTCAAAATAAGCACCTGCACTAGGTCCTCTTCCTCCATCCATCTCTTCTTCTGACCAGCATGTACACTCATATATTCTTCTCTTTAATGTCCAAAACATATTCTACCTAAGTAAATGAATGCAGACACTTCTAGCTTTGCAAGCTTATGAAATGTGTGGAAAACTATGGTATTATAGCCTATAGTCTTATAAAGTCTCTCAGGTCAACTGTTGTGGTGAAGCAACAGTTTGAAGAAAATCTTGCTATGGAAGTTTAAAGTCAGTATGCTTTATTGCAACTTTCATTTTAAATGAAAGTTTACAGCAACTTTCATTTTAATTGTCAGAAATTCTGAAGGTAACTCCATTGCCCCCTTGAGTCCTGAGGTGTTTTACCACCATAAGAGCACACAAGTATGTTCAACAGGGCAGTGCATTAGCCAAACACTCATGTATGTGTTCGCGTATTTTGATTAAATTATGCTTCTGGCCTAAGGCGTCACACTGGCCCAATATAGCAAATGTAAGAATACATTGCTGTATATCTGTGTGTTCAGTTAAGGTCATTTTATCAATATGTGTATAAGTATCTCTATACATGAATGTGTGGGTAGGGACTCGGAGGGGGTGGTTTTGAAATATTTCAGCTTCTAAAATTGTATCCTCCATTGCAGGAAAGACTATTTCAGGCCTGGTCCTGTAAGCAAGAGGAAAACATCAAAAATGTGCTTGGACAACGTGACTGCACCCAAATCTGCAAGTCCCTCATTCCTCTTTTAGACTGAACCCGCGAAACAACGGCGCCCCCTGTCGGATCTCCCTGTCAGCCGCTTCACACATATTACTAAACGTTCAATTTTTAAATCGTATCTTACCTTGCGTGTCACGAGGTGTCAGTGAAGAAGACTCGCCGTGGTTGAAATGTGCCATCTGTGAAACTGACCGATATCTTGTGAATGTTATCCACGAAGATTTCCTCACAGAGAAGGCGCGTTTGTCGGCGCATTTTTTTCAGACCTTCGGCGAACCACCTTGACAGGAGCTTAAGTATTCAATGTTCTGGGAAAAAAAGTCAACCAAAATCCTTACACCAGGTCAGCAAAAATGACAGAGCTCATTATTTAGTGTATTTCTATAACTTCTCGCTCGTGTTCAGTAGTCTATGAGAGAAAAGCCACACCAAAAGGCTTCGCGAGTGGGCTCGCGGGCAAACTGATCTGCGTGGAAGCGTAACGGTTCCCCCGCACGGAACCAATAACCTCAGAGGCTGACTACAACATAAACGTGTTTTAAAGAACACAGTGAGCTTCGAGAGTGTAGTCAGTGATTAAAAGGTGTGTGTTTAAATAACGGCCGGTGTGGTATTCCCCTCACGCGCGCTCGGGGTTTGTCTCTATGTAGGGCGCTCGCTCGCGCAGCAGGTGTTGCGCATCAAGGCGGTTGAAATAATTTCTCCCGTCACAAAAATAAGCCGACGATTTCGTCAACGGGAAGCTCCAACGACTCCCATTTGGCTGAGAGAGCGAACCCACATTTGGTAAGGACAATAATACGTGAATAATACGTTCTTTGATGTTTTATTGAAAGTAAAAAGAGAACAACTCACCTAATATCCTCGTTATACATTTCCAATATACCAATCAGGAAATTAAGCCGTGTCCTCAGTCTTCATCGTATAACCTTGATCTTTCTTTATAAACAAATCCGTCAAGTTCAGCGCTCTTAACGGCGTAATTCCACCAGTGTCCTTGTGCTTACCGTGTCCATTCCTTACAGAGATTAACCAGAAAAAGGAAAGGGAAAAAACGTTCAGTGATTCAGTCGACATACACCAACCACATGGATTTTTCACCTTAATATTTCTGTATTTTTTTTCTGAGTCTCGAGCGCTTTCCGCGGTGGAGCTTGTGGAACAGGTCCGCGTGCCGCCTCCGAGGGGGATTCCGTCAATATAGCATCCTTTCGGAGAAAACAACAGTAACACGCCGTATTCAGTCGTTAAAATGTCGATAACGGGGATGAGATCTATTTTGGATACAGATTCCTCTGCGACACCATCGACTGAACTCGAGACATCATGGCAAACTGTCGAGCGCATGTACGCTCCTTAACATCTTAGCGCGGATCTGAGACTGTACTTGCCAATGCCTCCTACGCGCTCCGCGCCAAATTCAACTCAATTCTCTTACCTTGCCACCTATAATTAAACACAAACGTACGTTTCATAAGGCTATGTATACGGATTTGATACCTGTCTATGCAAACAGACTAGTCTTATCGCTTATCTATTTGAGGAAAACATTTGGTTATGAGGTGCGTTCATATTTCCATCCAACTTTACAGACCATTGCTCTCAGACGCACACTCCATGAATCGAGTAGATGTTAGATTGAGTCTCTCTCTCTCTCTCTCTCTCCATCACACACATGAATACAGTCAAATGATAATGAGCGCCATTAACAGTCCCTGCGCACGGTGGGCGCGTCAAAACTGTGGAAAATTCTCAACCACACGAAGCCTCCGTAAACAAGCCATTTTCCCGCTCGATGTTGTAAACCCATGTCCCATCTACTGTCGCCTCCACGTGTTAAAGAAAGCAAAACCGTTCAACGAACCGACTCCTGTCTGTCTCAGTGAAAACGGTGATTTTGCGTTTGCTCCGTTTGCACCAAAATTTGTGGTTTGTTATGAGTCAGACGCTCCCAGCTGTGTATTTTCCCTGTAGGAAATCCACGGGAGCCGTTATGATCCTCAACTCATCCAATTAAATCAAAAGATTTTATGCTTTAAGATCATTCACTAAGTCAACGGGAAAACTGCCTGACAAGTCTATTTAAAGTCTTTTAAACTACGGATTATGACAGCGTGTTTAAGTATAGATATACAGAAGGCACGTGCCCCCTCAGATTTTTGAGCCAAATGGATTTTAATCCAAATAGTCGTATCTTTAAACAAAATTACTGCACCATTACTGTGGGTTACAAAAAGTGTTTGTCTTCTGGTCATGTCTAACCTTTCAAAATCTGCTCCACAGAAAGTTCAGCAGATTTCCACAAAATTCAGCACCCTCACACATAGTTTTCGATTACTCCTTTACCTGTCAATAATAGTACAACACTCTCAGCTGTTTTAGTACATTTCTACAATATTGAAATTCATTTTAAAGATTCTCCCCAAAAATAGCATATTCCACATGGGCCTAGTCATGTCTTATATCTCCTAGGGTATGTGAGTCAGAACTGCCACTGATGCCCCCTGAAAAAACATCTCTGTATAGATATATTTAAAATGATGCATATCTACTCCAAAAGAGATGGTCAAACCTTATTTTAAACAGTTTAAACAGGTCAGTTTAACAGATTTTTAAAGCATTGGTAGCACTTTAAACTGCTATGCATAACACAGACTAGCCAGCCCACTATTTTATGGTTACAGGAAACTACACTTTTGTAGTGTAACACTACAAAACAATTTAACAGACAAATCATTCAACCATTTAACATCAACACACAGGCATGTATATGCAAGCTCAGCAACATAGTCTTCCTATTTGTCCTCACACGCATTATAATTAGGCCTACTCATTCCTTACAGGTCAACCTTTAAATACTAATATATTCATATATATTTAGAAATTACCCATTTCAACAACCTACATTTCATGCATAGAATTTGAAGAAAAAAAAGCTGGATACAACGTCATATAATCTCATACCTCACATACATCGTAATGTACTGCTGCTTTTATGTTACCCCCAGCGTTTTTGTCTCCCTCAGCCAACAAATCATGTTCCAGTATAGGCTGGAAAAGGACGTTTTACAGTTCAGTGAACAAATTTCAAGATGATAAACTTTACCATTTGTAACAGCAGGTCCATTGTGATTATCCATGTCTGTGTATCTAAGTTTGGAAACCTATGCCCATTATCTGCTTGCTTGAGCAAATAATGCAAATTCATGGCTCAAAGGGAACTCTGATTTGCTTTGGCAGGAAAGATTTTCCTTTTCTTTTTCAGATCATACATGATCTTATATACAAGACACATCAGAACAATTCAAATTTTTCAGAACATTTACAGTAGCAGAATCTAAAATCGGAACATAAAACTTCCAGTGGCTCAAACAGTAGAGAATGGTGCTAGACATGCCAAAGTTATGCGTTCTGATAAATTGTATATCTCGAATCGAAAGTAAATTGCTTTGGATAAAAGCATCTAACAAAAGCATGTTTTCTGGAATGGATTTCTGCTAGCTAACCATTCTATTAATTAATTCATTGTCTAATTAGAAAACACAGGTTTATGTTTATGTGTGGGCACAGAAGCAGTATTGAAGCTCCAGAGTATCTGTAACAATTATTAACAAATCTTTTATGTGTGTGAAAGACACAAGCACTTATTTGTGTGTATTAAATCAGCCCTAATGTGGGGTTAAACTGGGTCAAATTAGGAGTTGTTTACTTATTAAATGAAAGCCCAGAACTGACTTGAAAGTAGTTGGCAGGTAATTATCCAGAAAGCTCTTACTAAAACAATTTTACGACTGAGAACAGATAATACATTTTAGACATATGTTCTTTTAAGGAGAGAGCTACACACAAATGACATGCTTTGGCAACAGACACAAGTTCATGTTGACTAATGAAGATCCCATTTCCTTGGACTGTTCAGATTTACAATAAACATTTCATTTCCCACATCTCACATCCACTAACAAACAAATATGCACAACTTCATGAATAAATGAAGAAGGAATTAAGAAATAAAGGAGTAAAGAAGAAATGGAAGAGAGGTTTGCATGAGTCTGTCATGAGCACAAAAAAGTGGGAAAATTCTGTCTCCATGGTAACCCAATTTTCAGTGTCACCACTTTTGTTACCAAACAGACCATGCTACATTACATAAAACGCACTCACATCCCCCTTCACACACAGACAAATGTGCGCACACACTCACAAACATACATTCACTCAATAGAACAGCGGTCTCACTCTAACAATAGTATTTGCATGAGTTTTAGCTTTGACGCACCATAATATCTCGATGTCTCACTTTTACTCTTTAACACACTATCCCACAAACTTCTTGAGTATTAGTGATTCAAAACGAAACACTAAGACAATGTTTACTATAATGTTAATTATGCAATTATGAAAATTTGCATTTGTAATTAATATAAATTAATCATAATCCCTAATGCATCTATCTTAATACACAACAAACAAAAACAAATGCACTCTGATGCGCATGCATGGCCAAACATATAACATGCATGCTTTCACACATACCGTACAGTAGTAAACAACTCAATTTATTACATTGATTCCTGTTTTATATTCTCAGTGCAGAATGATACCGTATATAGTGTGAAATGATGTTAAATAATGGATTCAGTATTATCACAATGCAACGTGGAGGCTGCCAAACTATCAGAGGTCATCTCAGCCAACACTGATACTAATTCAATAACAAAAGCCATCACAAACACATACTGTACATTAAAGATTAAAGTCAGAAGTCAGAAAGAGATTTATTGCCAAGTATGTTTGCACATACAGGGAATTTGTTTTGGTGACAGATGCTTCGAGTACACAGAGACAACAACAACACCCAGGTAATAAAAAATAAAGAAATGTGAATAAAATACACATATGTATATATATAAATAAACAAAAATAGACAAAAATTGTACATTGTACATGTGTGCTATAGATGGAATAATATGTAGGGATAGACTAAGATGGGTGGTATCAAATAAATATAAGTGGTATTGCACATATTTTTATTGCACAATGGGGAGAGCATTTAAAGGGGTCATATGATGCGATTTCAATTTTTCCTTTCTCTTTGGAGTGTTACAAGCTCTTGGTGCATAAAGAAGATCTGTAAAGTTGCAAAGACTAAAGTCTCAAATCCAAAGAGATATTCTTTATAAAAGTTCAGAGTCAGCCACACCTACCTAAAACGGCTCGTTCTAACACACCCCCACATACCTACGTCACGATCTCGGAAGATTTGCATAACGCTTCCCAAATGTTCACGCAAAGAGAGAAGGCATAACTTTTATTCTCGCTGTAGTATTGTTGCCGCCGCCGCCGCCATGTCGTGAAGGCGCTGTGTTCGTTGTGAAAGCGAA